>NC_044189.1:31933312-32070812 GCF_900880675.1 Sparus aurata | reverse complement strand
TTGTCTCTCGTGTGGTACTCTCGTCTGCATCGGTGCATGGAAAAAAGACCGAGAACAGAGAAAAACAAGTAAACTAAAGGCGCTGCCAGTGTTTGTCTGGGATGAATGCACACCCCTGCTGGTGAAACTAAGCAACTACATTTCAAATCTACAAGGCTGTACAGCTCTACACACTGTTCAACTGTATACATTTGGGGATAACACTGTGTGTGTAACTTAGTGTTGTCATGATACCAAAAATATGACTTCGGTACGATACCTGCCTAAAATATCTCGATACCGATACTGAAACGATACCACGGCGGAAAAATAAAACATCATCAAAAGTAATGGAATAAAATATTAGATGACAGAATGTAAAACTTAAAATGACTTACTTCTTTTTATTCTAACATAGTAAAAAAACAACAACTTTTTTTGGAAAAGCTGCTGAGCTTTATAGCTACTTAACCGGTTAGAACTACAATGACATGATTATGCAGCTGTTTAACTTAGCTGCCAATCTTGTTACAAGCATCTCTGTATCCAAGAAGACAAGTGTCTTCTTGTTTTGTTCATTTGTCTTGTTTGCTCTCAGAGATTATTAAATAACCTGATTTTCCATAGTAGAAAAAAATTAACAGCACGTTAACTACAATTTTATTCAGCATAAAAATAATGAACATAAATGACATTAACTGTAAGTCTGGCAATTCATAAAATAAGATAATACTTTATTCATCCCACAAAGGGGAATTTTGCAATTTGCATTTCATGATGATAAAGTTCAAACCCTGGATTATTAGCCTGCAACTACATTAGTGCACTAAAGTGCAACACAATTGACCCAGACCTGGTGGAGGTCTGTGCTAATCAGATCATATTCTAATAATATAAATTACAATATACATTATAAATTATTGACAAAAATGTACATGCTATGATTATATTACTAGTACTGATTGACTTGGTGTTGTTGATCAGCATACTTGAGAAAACCAGCACATGTAATGGTAAAGTTGATGTTACCAGTGTGAACGTTGCGTTTGCATACAGAGATGTGAGGAACCACATCGGACTGTTAAACAGTTAGCTTTACCCCTGACTGCCTCATGCAACTCTAATGGTAAAAAAAAGTTCGCTTGTCACAAAAAAAAAACTCGCTTGACTTCCATCTGAGGGATATTAATCCTATCTATCGCTAACCTGCAGCTCTTTGAACTCTTTGAACAAGTCTGCATGTCTGTCAGCTACATGTTTCGCCGAGTTGGACGTGTTGGCTCCTTAGGTCATTACGGATTTAAAGCATTGTTTACAGACGGGCTTTGTGGTGTCCGTGGGCTTGCCCTTACTGTCGGCAACATGAGCGAAATATTTCCATATTTCTCTCCGTGCGTCTTGTGAGAAAATTACATAAGCCTTCTTTTGTTATCTTATGTGCTTTAAGGACAGGAGGGGGAGAGAGATTGTCACACTGCCTGAGGTGTCAATGAGCCACAGGAGGGGGCACATCCCCACATTGGAATGTACACAAAGTTTAGATAAGATGACATTTACTGTCCCATCTGTTACATCAAAGGGTCACTGTCCTGGGAAGACAGGACACACCAAAATATCAAAGAGTCATTTATCTATAAAGAAGATGTTTTATGACTGTTGTAAATGAAGGTAACCTCCTCTCTGTTTCTGTACTTAAGGGATAACAATTTAGAGTCCATGAGAGAATGCTTTTGCCTTCCCTCCATGCTGCGTGTTTATTAAATGACATCTGATTCATACGCTGAAGTCTGAAGTTCTTCGGAGACTTAGCAACTCTCTACCTCACAAAGGAGAATTTCCACTACATTTTGGCGACGAGGTGATGGGATGGACGTTCCGCTGACTGCCGCCTGCGCCTGAACTGAAGGAAAACTGCCGGCAGGGAAAGTTCCGCTCCGACAAACGGAGGGCTGGATCCCGCTTTCAGGTGGGCGTGGGTGGTGGACAGCGGGCGCTCCACCGAATAAGTGAGTACGGCGTTTCGAATCATTTGCTCAAATTCTGAAAGCCTAGGTTTGACTTTCGTAATGCCTGTGTGGTTGAAAGCAAGTTATAACAGGTCCGCGTTATAGATGCCTAAATTTCCATGTAAATCCTGAAAAAGAGGTATTGACTGTGTGAGTTAAAAACGTCCGCGTCCAGAGGCGTCATTCCATATAAAGCTGTGTGTTTATGGAATGTTTTGAGGTAAAGGGCTCAATGAGGAGCGCCTTTTTATTTCCCATGTAATACCTGTGTGGTTTTGGGTTGAAAACGAGAAAAAAGTAGAGAGAGAGAGAAAAAAAAAAAAAAAAAAAAACTGAAACGCAGCGCGAGGCTGTCAGCACTTAACGAGTACAACAGGCGAATGAATTGATTATTATATACCTACGGTGTGAAGAAAATTTCAAGGGACTGTAGATTTTCAGATGCTACTTACTGATGAGTAGATATTAAATAGTGGTCGAAAAAAAAAAACCTGATAACAGGTCAAATAAGAATAATCGAATATAATATAATAATATGATTTTATGTGAGATACTGTAATAATGATATGATGCAGTATACCATTATATGAGGCCCCACTTTGATAAAATGGGCGTATGAGTGATATAAACATACGAAATAAGTATAATAATATAATAATAAACTTTGTTGTGACATTCAGTGACTAGAATACAGATTGTATGCTACAAAAGGGTGCGTTGCTTGGAACAAATGTGTCATACAAACCACCTGGCTGAATAATTTGCTCAAAGTTAGTGTGTGATTTGATGAGATCTAACCAGATCCAACCACTGTATGGAAAGATCAGTGTGATTGTGAAGTTTTGTGTGAATGATAAGCCCATTGAAGGTTTAAGCAAATCTGTCCCAGTGAGTCACTAAAAAACTATGAGGAACAAAATGGGGAAATTAATAAATGTATCTGACCTTTTTACAGGCTCTGCTGAATTAAGAGCAGACAAATGGGGAAAATGTGGTTAAGGATTTCAACTTTGGCATTTTGTCACCCTTGAGGTGTTTTCCATTAAAAGGCAAATTAAGCACAGAATGTTTGAGATGGTGTAGAGTATGTTGAAAGAAAAGGTAAAATGAAAGTAGGGAAGAAACAGATGGACTGATAAATTGCTTTTTCAAAATCAGTAGCATGATTGAAAGAAATGTGAAAAGAGGGTTTGAGTAAGAAAAAGAAAGAGAAAAGAATGTAGGGCTAGAATTTATGAAATGGACCTCCTCCCTGCTGTCTCCACACCTACATCCCTTCAGCGACACCTTCTCCACATGTGGTCAAGCACCCCAAGATGACTTTTAAGAAAGAAGGGGGGAAACAAATACACCCTGATTTTTCAGCCATCTTCCTATCTCCTAAACAGCAACAAATTAACCTGCTTCTCCAAGAAAGACTTTTCTCCAATAGCAGATTCTGCTGACTGCTGGGTGCGTAGTGAAGATCACAGAAGGATGATGTTTCCCTAGCTCCATGCCGAGGCAAACAGGAAAGAAGACTGTCATTGAGATCCAGAAGTGTTTGTATACAGGCCATACCAACTGAATGAAATGAAGGAAGTTGCAGAGGAGGCACCTGACACAAAGACTGGAGTTTTGGTCTGCCACAGAATCCTGGACAGAGATTGCAGTCTAATAACAAAAAGCAAGAGGAGAAGAAGACTGAATCCACATCCATCAATGAGAATGTAACAAAACTGGAAGAAGACTGATGATACAAAGGGAAGCTGATGGTAACCCTGAGTTTAATCAGCAAGAAAGGCGAGATCCAGAAGAATCCTGGCCACATGCACCACATGACGGTGTCTGCTCATTCACCAGGACACAACCAGAGGAGACAGTGGAGGAAGGTCAGAGCATTTGAACAAGCACATAGACATGAGCAAAATTAGACACAAGTACTGATGAGACACACACACACACACACACACACACACACACACACACACAGAGAAACACTGATTGACTGATAAAGACTAAGAAAATTGCTTCTAACACTATTAATAGCTTGAGGGCTGTAAGCAAGTTACATTTCTGGGGATAAAAGATGCAAAATTCCCTAAAGCTGTTGAAGTCAGTATTTTGTCATTCAGCCTACCATAAATTAAGGTGCCATTGTTGACTTCCTAAATCTCACCATGTACCTCCCCCATCTTGCCTGAAAGGAAAACAAATGGGGGGCGGAGATCATTAAAACACCTTAGGGTCATAAATGAAGCTGGTCAGCATCCAGCAGATGTTTTAACACTAATGTTAAACATTCTATCAGACTGGGTTTTTCTTTCCGTTATTGATTTAACAAATGCATATTCTAGCATTCCTGTTCATCCTGACTCACAGTTCTGGGTTGCTTTCACTATCAATGGTAAAATGTTATACTTGGATGCAGATGCCATAGGGTTTTCTTCTCCAATTTCACTTTGGATTGCAGCAGAGCTGAAAACTTAGCATTAGCGGCCATTGTGTGTTAATACACTTGTCCAGTATGTTGACAATGTTTGTGCATTTTTTTTCCTATGCAGGAGCATTGTCAAACTGAGACAGTGTTTCCATTTTGTTTTCTGCCAGAAAACGATCCTAAATTTTTAAAGGAAAAGTTGCAAATTCTCTTTAAAATGAAATGTGTTATTTTACTCCGGAAGATCGTGAATTGGGTCCCGATTACATCCATAATCTTGGATGTTTCAAAAAATCTGCGAATGAAAATAATAAAAACAAAAACGATTGCCTTATTGAATTTAGCAGGCTATTGTTGTCCATGGATTTGATACAATTGTGGAGATCTCCCAACCCCTATGTAAACACATATGGGGGTAGACATTTGGCCATGACTGACTTTTTGACTTTGGACTCCTGACGCAGAGAAAGCTTTTGCTGACTTAAAACAAGCTTTTTCGAGTTCCCCTTGTCTATAGCTACCAGACACTCCCACAATTGAAGTGTTTTGTTTTTTCTGAATGTAATGAGTTTTATGACAGAAAATTCTAACTCAGTCACATGGTGACAAATGACCTGTGGGATACTATTCAAAAAAGATGTCCACAACAGAGTGAGGTATGGTTGCATGTCTCAAGGTTGTAGCAGCTTGTACTGAAGCAATTCTGGCCATAGTTGACATTTTTGCTATGTGCCATCTTAATATACATGTCCCACATGCTATAAAGTCTTTATTTACAGGAAAACCCGCCCACCTTAACCCAGCTAAACTGCTACACTAGCAAAATGTGTTGCTGACAATGACTCACGCAACTTTATAAAAAAAGTACTGTCCTTTAACCCATCAATTTGCTCCTGACAGATCGAGATGGAGAATCACACCCCTGTCTGAAGTGGTTGCCCCGGTGTCAACACCAACAGATGCACTCTTTTGACACTTCCCTCATTAACTTTAAACTTTGTTTTTCTTTATAGATGATTCTGCTGTGCTTTTGTGTCATATGAAATATGTACTAACTATGATATATTTGAAAGTACTAATATTCCAGATAACCTGTCTGCTCTGGCAGCTGTTTTTTTTTTCTTTTCCATTTTTAGGACTGGGAATAATATCACAGTACATACTGACTCTCAGTATGCATTTAATATTTCATACATTATAGAAAATCAAGATTTCTTACTTCTACAGGAAGGAAGGAATCTACTGCTCCTAGAAGTCGAATCATTAACCTTTTGTCTGCATTATTTCTACCTATGCAAAGGTAAAGCTCATACAAGTGCTAATGACCCAGTGTCACTGGGAAATGCGGCTGCTAAGACAGCTCATCAGAATCAAAATCAAAATACTGTATTAAACCCCATGAAAAAAATTGTTTTTGTTTTCAGGTACTCCGTGCAAAGTAAAATAGAAATACTGCATGAGTGGGAACAAGTGCTAAGATAAAGATATAAATAAAACAGTAAAATAGACAATACAATGAAATTAAATAAAATAAACACTAAAATAATACAATAACAAAGTAGACGATCTGGGAATATATATACAATATAAAATGAAATTGTTAGCATTTATAAATGAAAATGAGAATAACTAATTAAAATTTGGTTGTTCTGTTTTCTATAAATAGCCATATGATTACTATCATCAAAGCAAGGAGTGTTACGGTTTTAATAACCACAGGCAGGAATGACTTCCTGCTACTTTTTCACCTGTCCCCCTCACTCTAAACATGCTTTTATCTGTTGGGCCTCACCTTACACAAGGCCCGGTTAAGGTGTGTTTAACAACAATAAAAGGGGGATTTAGGTTAAATTTGGCTATCAATAATAATTAATGCTTATTTGGGATAATTTTAATTATGATAAATAATATGATCCAATTTGCATTAGATCACCTCGGGGCACCACCCTTGAAGAAGGGAAAAAGATAGCAATTTTACTAAATCAGTCTCATAAAAACGTACTGAACTGTTTATAACTCTGGTTAATAATTAACTTAATAACTACAACCAAATTCACCATAACAGCTAGTAATGGTTGAAGGATTTTGGAGTTCTTGACAGTGTAGAGGTTGGCAACATTCACTCATGTACAATATTAAATAGACAGCAAGAAGGTTCAAGATCTTTTATTTAACACAAAATGGAAACACACAATCTAACTAACATGTACTATACCAGTGTGTGTGTGTGTGTGTGTGTGTGTGTGTGTGTGTGTGTGTGTGCGAGTGCCTGGCAGAACAAAGGAACAATGGCGGTCAATGATATCACATGTGGGTGTGATATGCTCTAGCCTCCAGGAATGTGTGTGTCTGTGAGTATGTATGTGTGTGTGATGTGGTGCCAGGTTATAGAAGATGGTTAGGTGCATGCAGAGACCCTGAGTCTGTGTGAAGCATAATTCAACTAATGTCGAATTAGCCGTCTAGGAAAGCAAACTACCAATAACTTGACTCGAGGTCACCATAACACCAAAACATTGAACAAACACATCAATTGAACACATTACATCAACCAGAGTTTAAAGTCCTGTGCTTAGCCGTGCTATGGTTTGCTATCTAAGCCCAGTTCAACGTTACCAGTCTTTGAGGAGAAGGTGCTGGCGGTTGCAGGAGAAAGTTGGGGCTCCAAGGTTGAACAAGCTGCTCTTGCTGTGCAAGGTTTGATGAAAGTCGGCAGAGGAGGAAACTGGTCGCTCCTTTACTTTGTAAGGATAGCAGCTCGGTGCTAACCTGCTTGGTGTTCCTTAGATCCTCAGATTGGCAGGACCTCGTGTCGCTGCAGTGAGGAGAAGTTCTTTGGGCCTGCTGCCAATGCAGCTTGCAGCTCCCCACAGCTTGTTGGGCCCAGAAGAAGGGATCTAGAAGGCAGGCAGCCCGTGGGGGGAGGTGGAGAGGAGCCCTTGAAGATCCAAAGTTAAAGGAGTAGAGCGCGTTGAGTGAGAGAGAGAACATTGAATGCTCTGGGGTTTTGACTACCTGATCAGCAGGGGGTCTGTCACCCTGACCAATAGTAGCTCAAACCTGAATTCTGCACCTAGGTGTGAAGAATGGGGAATTCTGGGACACTGAGTTCATTTCAGAGTCCATTTTGAAATCCACAATGAATGACTTCATCTGTGGGTCCCAACATATCTGTCCCTTAATAAAGTCTATCTGCTTCAACCAGGAGCTGATGCTGTTGTAAAAAATTCTATGGAAAAATTCTATGGAAATAGAAAAAAGTTTATGGAACTCCCATCTGAACTCTGGGTTGGTGTAAACGGCCTCCCAGTACTGCCAAAAGCCATACTTCCCTTCTTTGCAAAGTTTGACACATGGTCTTGACCATGTATCAAAAGGGAGGATGTAGAATATTGTAAATAGATTATGGCATATGCCAGGATTTTTCAACTTTTTGTTAAAAACTTTGTTAAAAATTGTGTCATTTGTTAAACTTAAAATGTCGGCAGAGGCATAGCCTCTGTCAGCCCATCCTAAACATTAAGATATTTTTTGAGCATTAAATAATGGATTTTAGTCAATTTACTCCATGTAATAGGTCTAAATATTGTCACATTATTGTGAAAAACATTTTTTCAAAAGGGATTGAATGCTCTTCATGTAAATATGTAACAGCGATCTAAATTGCTAAATAATTGCTGAGGGAAATAATTCCCCATAGGGTCCTCCCCTAAAGAATTAAAAAAAAATTATAAAAATAAATAAGAATAAATAATTAACAAGTAATAATGGATCACACTTACAAATAAATAATAATAGTAATGAGTAATAATAAAAAATAATAAATAAAAGTAAATAATTTTATTCAAAACCTCTCAAAAAAAAACAACCTGCACATAAACCTAATATCACATTGTGTTAGCTAGTGGAGGTGTAGTGGAACCCGCTAACTAGACCTTAAAAACAAAATTGACTGAATTGATGGCAGAAACAGATATGTCATGGATTAGTTTTTTACCTTGCATTGATTTTTATGAGAGGCTGCCTACATAAGATGACTAGACTGTCTCCTTACGAGATAATCACTGGCTGTCCTTTGAAAATTATTAACACCCCGTTTCCTCAAAACAGGTTAACCCTCACCGGATTGGATGCTGATAATTTAAGATATTGTTGTGCATGTAACCATGTTTTTTGAAGATAATCTTTCATAGGTGAAAGCGGTCCTTCTGGAGCCTACGTTGGTGCAAACTCCACAATATCCAGCCTGGAGACTAGACAGTGATAAAAGAACCTGAGGAGGAAGCACTGGAGTCAACCACGGTGGACAGGACCACATCAGATGCTGCTAACAACGCCCACTGCTGTCCGGATAGCTGAGAGGGACACCTGGATCCATGCATCCCAGTGCAAGCCTTTTCCGAGCCATGCCACTGAAGGAAGGACAACAACCTAACCTGCAGAGTGCTGAGAGGGGACACCGTTGGACGATTATGACTGTGGTCTTCATCGTTTGTTTTGGTCACCACAATGGCCATTACCCAAATCCTGTTTTTCAACGGAGCAAAGTTTCAAACCACCAACTTATTCACCTGCCACAGAGCAGGTGATCAGGAGAAAAAGAGAACTGTTTGAAAAAAATGATTGGAAACCATGGGGTTTTGATGCTGATGAACTACTTAATGATTATAACGAAAAAAATAGTTGGTACTCCTTTTTCAGGTGGATGAAAGAGAGAATGTACAGTGCCAACATGACTGTTTTAGCCATTCAAAGTCCTCCAGCAATTCCCCCATTTGCATTCTCTTTTCCAGCTTGAGGTAAAACACTGTCCTTGTCTAGATCCAGTAGTTAGTTTAGTCCAATAGTATGCTAACCAACAAAAAATAGACAAGAACACACGGATGCATTACAAGTTCTCCCACAAAGTATGGTATAATGCAAACAGAAAACTACATAATCATACAACAGATCAAACAAACGTGTATTTGTCTTGTATATCATGGTTCTGTGATCATATGCTCCCACAAACTATCCCTTCAAAATCTACTTATGCCGAATCAACTGAAATCCCTATAGACCAAAGTATTTCTCACCCAATTTGTGTATGTGCAAATGGTAATGGTCAATTTATGGGAGTGTCACATTGCCCAAATCCTGTTGCTAGTCTAACCACAAAAACTTTGAAAATTGGTCACACTAACATTACTTTCAGAAATGGAGAAACAGTGGTAATTAATACATTTCTTCAAGCTCCTGCACATAAAGGCATCCCACCGATTGGAAATTTTTATTGGTTGTGCGGAAATGAGGCATTAATTTTTTCTACCTCCAGGATGGTCTGGATGTTGTTATTTTGTTAATCTCACCATTACAAATTTAGCATTACTTCCTATAAATTTGAGACAACAATTAGAGAATAGTCACATTCACAAACGCGAATTGGCACAGTTTTCTACCCTTGCAGCTTATCACTGGCGTATTTCTTTAGGTGAAAAATGGGGTCTTGGATTACTCCCATGGTATGGTGTAACATTCCTGGCTGATCACATCGATAATATAACTTATTCAATGTCTGCTTTTGCAAATGAAACAATAAAAGGTTTCAAGCACCTAAATGCAAATGACAAATCCCACAGATTAACTCTGTTAAAACATGAGATGGCCCTTGATTATATTTTGGCAAAAACAGGAGGTCTATGCATGACACTAAATTTAACTGGAGAAGCATGTGTCACACTCATCCCTGATAATTCTGAAAACATAACAAGTGTAATCACAGCACTCGAAAAGATTCGAGATGCATTTGGTCCTTCTGAATCAGCAGGTTTTAGTTTCAACAAATGGTTAAACAACCACATTGGCCCCTGGGGTGCTCTCATCATTCATGTTTTAATCCCTGTTTTGATTGTGTTTGGTATTGGTTTATGTTTCTGTACTTGTGCACTGACATGTATGCGAGCCCTTATATATAGATGGATAAGCGGCGTTGTCGGAGGAGAAAAGACAGTATATGTAAAAATACCAATCCACGATACTGAGCAAGATGTAAATTCAATGATGGAATGGGCCCCTGGAAACCCATATGATGATTCAAATGATGAGTCGGTATAATTCTGTTCTTTAAGATAATTATTTTGATGGAATTTTTTTCTTTTTGTGTGGTTGTATTTTGTTTTTTGTATTCACAGTAGAAAACTGTCAGCTGTAAACATTTTGTAGTTGTTAAACATTTCTTTTCCTAATTTTTGAAACTTTCAATGTAATTTCTCAAAATGTTGTATTGACACTTTTGTGTCAAAAGGGAGGAATGTGAGAAAATTACATAAGCCTTCTTTTGTTATCTTATGTGCTTTAAGGACAGGAGGGGGAGAGAGATTGTCACACTGCCTGAGGTGTCAATGAGCCACAGGAGGGGGCACATCCCCACATTGGAATGTACACAAAGTTTAGATAAGATGACATTTACTGTCCCATCTGTTACATCAAAGGGTCACTGTCCTGGGAAGACAGGACACACCAAAATATCAAAGAGTCATTTATCTATAAAGAAGATGTTTTATGACTGTTGTAAATGAAGGTAACCTCCTCTCTGTTTCTGTACTTAAGGGATAACAATTTAGAGTTCGTGAGAGAATGCTTTTGCCTTCCCTCCACGCTGCGTGTTTATTAAATGACATCTGATTCATACGCTGAAGTCTGAAGTTCTTCGGAGACTTAGCAACTCTCTACCTCACAAAGGAGAATTTCCACTACAGTCTGCTTCTTCAACAAGCCTAGGACTGTCGGAAGGAGCACTCATGCCACTTTCAGCCATGCCTTTCTCGCTCTGCTGCGTGACTGTCCGTCACTGTGAAACCACGCCCACTCTGGCTGCAGGCAGTGAGGAAGCAGAGAGAAGCTGCACACAGACACGCTGCCCCGCTGTCGCACCAAGTTCATAAAGATACTAATAAAACGCGAAAAAGTATTGTTTTTAACGGCTGGGTACTGCGGTACCTTTCTAGTATCAGTTTACCGTGCAACACTAAAATGGGCATTACACATGCTTTAAAGACATCTCTGAGAGAACAGCAGCAAACTTGACCATGATTTGGTTTTATCCAGGTTAGACTATCTGTGTTGGCATCTTCTCCAGGAGTTTGTGTGGGTTTCCTTTACATGTTGGGGTGTTCTGCCACAGTCCAAAGTCATGGCGCTCAGGTGAAATGGAAACATTTCAGTTCACGTAAATATACTAGATGTGTGTGAGCAGATGATCTGTTGGTGTGCATGCTGGGATGCAGTTTTTAGTGGTACTGTAGACAAAGACATGACATTTCCTAGCACTTGGTTAGTGGCTGTCATAAATTTCCTCTTACTTGCATAATCCATGCAAAAAGTGCATTGATAAAAAGCTACATACTTGCATGATAAACCACACACACATCTGCACAGGCTTTTCTCTGTGCTGGAGAAAAAGGGCATCATGACCTTGATCCTGTAAGTGAAGGTGAAGAAATAAATGCTGTCACATTGCTTTCTGTCAGTCCCACTCAGTGTGCAGACACTCAGACAGCACTCAGGGATCTGCTGATTTACTCAGATACTCTCTGACACAAGCACTGCCTTCTTGTATGATCAATGGAAATGACAAGGGCTGCAATTTTAGCATTTTGACAAATCAGAAGATAATAAGGCAGCTGCTGATTTGAACTGCAGGCTGGAGCTCATCAGAGACACTTAGAATCAGAAGAGTCACTCAAACCGCAGTGAGGAGGTCAAACAGGACATGTAGTCTGTGGATACATGTTCTGTACATACTTCCAATTATCACATTCAGTAATAAAAAAAAAAAAAATGAAAATGACACTGTCTGGTTCCAGCTTCTCATATTTTCCCTATTTTATTTTATTGTAAACTTAATATTTTTGAAATTACAAGACATCGTCGTTCTGCTTAATTATAATGGCCATTTCGCATTATCTTCTGAGATGACTAGGCTAAATAATTAATTGGCAAGTTAAGACAAAACCAAATTTCAATAATGGTGAAGGTATTGTCTATTCAATGTCTATATGTATAATTAAGTGTATTTAAGGGGTGAACCGATACCGATACTGGCATTGGGTATCGGGCCGATACTGCGCTCATATACTCATACTCGCAAAAATTCACCGATACCACAACATTAACTCACTGAATACCACTTTAATGCATTAAGCATTACATTGCATGAAACTGAAGACTGCGATCAGAGGGCGGCTTGTCATTTCTAGTTGTCATTTCGGATTTACATGTCCCCTCCAATATTGGAGACAGGCACATTTGTTCCACCCAAAATTATACCACGGAAGAGAAAAGTATTTTATTTTGAAATCTTTAACTCACTTGCTTTTATTTTGACAGCGTCTTGTCACCGGCCCGCCCCGCCCCCTCACAACTCCGACTATTTGGGAAGCGGGAGTCTGCAGCTGGCAACAGAAGTATTAAGATGAAAAGACAGCAGGAGCTCGGTTTAAGTGATTTCTTTTTCATGCGGAAGAAAAGAAAGAAAGGAAATGTGAGTTGGTAACAATTTTGTCCAGGAGGATAATTATATTACACATACACATGTCTCACAACTAGAAAGGAGTTAGTCTGTCTGTGTGTTTTTCGCTTGTTCTTGACATTCCCATCAGTATTTTTCTATACCTTATTCATCTCCACTACTTTCATATCAGAGATCAGATGAAGTTCAGCTGGAAACTAACACTGGTGAGGGTGATGCAGGGAGAGCCAGCACTGCAGAGTTGCAGGTAGGTGCTATTATGAAGGGTGAGATGATTTTAGTTTGTGGATCATGAGAGGAAGGTTTAACCCTCTGGCCTTGTTCGTTTTTACTACCCTCTCAGCTTGTTCGTGGCCAAAAATGGCCACCAACAGATTGAGTCTGTAATTTTTGGGATTGTGTATGTTTTTTGATGCTTTTACTGCATAAAATGTTTAATTAATATCAGTTCTTGTCATAAGTACAAAAAATTAATTCATTTTTAACCCCTCAAATGCCAATTTGTTTGCACAATGCGCTTGTTGGAAAACTACCACAAAAATGATCACTGCCTATCGTCTCAGTGCTACCGGTTTATCTTATATTATCAATAACACACACTGCATGAAAAGTGGGATTTTCGGCCCCGTAAACGCCCGAAAATCTCCCTAATTTTCGGCAGTTAACGTCAATTTACAGGCTGTGAACGTGGCGTTTGTCTGTGCCGAAAATTGTCGGAAACGAACCATGACGTCAGTGGAGCTCCCGGAGGTGCGAACGCCTCCAATTTGCATATGAATAGCAGCGAAACCACGCCTGGCCAGAGAATGTGTGGGCTGGCTTGAATATCCTCACTCAGTATTGGATGAAACCACTACTCATAAACAAGCAAAATCACTCGTGATTGGTCACCCTGGGTCATTATAAATGTAAACCCCGGTGGGAATCATATATATATATATATATATATATATATATATATATATATATATATATATATATATATATATATATATATATATATATATATATATATATATATATATATATATATATATATATATATATATATATATATATATATATATGATTTATTCATATGATTTATTCATTCATTTATATTTATGATATCATCAATGACATGAATGAATTTAATGAGGAAAGGAACATTTGCCAGGAAGGAGTTGTTTATTCAAAGAGTTTTATTAGCACAAATACAATCACACAGCATGTACAAAGCATAATCTGCCCACACAAAAAACGGGAAGCCCAATCCTACAGCACTGCGAAGTGTCTGTTTCTGCAGACGTCTGTGGTGCGCTGCTACTTCTGATTCGCCTCTCATGTGTGGCACAGAGCTCGGTGAGCTTCCGGCTGCGAAAGGACGGAGGTCGCACAATTCATTCAGACACCCCGCCATCTTGTGCCATCTTCGTCCTCAGACATCAGGTCCATGGCGGCGCACTTCCAAAGGTCCACCTCGTCCTCAGCTAGCACACTTTGGCTTGCTTCCAGCAGCTGTAAAAACAATCAATAAAGACGATCAGTACTGCGCAATGCACTGCGTATGGATACAACACATCTATTATTTAATAGAATAATAGTCACATTGACCAAAGACGGATCTAATCTAATAAATCTTACCCTCTTTGTCCTCGATCGACTCCGAGCTGAACTCCTCACAGCGTCAGCCTGCGATGCAAGATCTGGTGGTTTGTTGTCCTGCGTACTGTCACGTAATGTCTTACAGGCAGCTGGAAAACAATTAAAAGAGAGTGGTATGAATAAAGAAACGTAAGTCACAGTAAAATTAAACGAGGGAGAAAACAGTAACAGTTACTTACACACAATGGCGTCATTATCGGCATCGTGTAAATCTGGACCTGCAGACGTGGCTCCGAGCTAACAGGAGGTCGCGGCCTTGTTATGAGGCGAGGTTAGTCTGTGAAAACAAAATGCCCGCAGCGATAAACCTCCGTGTCCCTCTGCGGCAGCGAAGCTCCGTCCGTCGGCAACATTCTTCGTGGCGACCCGGCAAAGCTTCTCCCGTCCGCGCAGACGTCCTCTCGACAATGGCCAGGGCCGCTAGCCTAGCCCCCCCAACTGTATCCGTCTGCAGCCTGCAAGAGAGGGGCGTAACCTGAAGTGGGCGTAACGTGTAGTTACGTCACTGCTACAAGTTACGCCCACTATGCACGGTTCTTAAAGGGATATGATCCTAAATAGGTACTACTAGGGTTTGACCACTGTCCAGTGGCACAAACGTCAATGTATACGCAATCTTTGCCCTATAATAGATGTATTCTTTCTATTGTTTATTTGTTTTAGTGGCAAACGAGTAAAAAGGCAGGATATTATGATGAGATGGAAACACCACACTTAAGACACTCTCAGAGACCAGAATTCATGAGTAAATGGATTCAATAAATAAATATATCAATGTCATTGCTTGTGTGGATGTGAGTAAGATAGCTAAACATTCCTGTGTTTAAAACAACGTGTGAATTAACATCGTATGTGTTAAGCATGTGTGTGTGCATTTATTTGAACAGTTCCTTATTGCAGAGGGCAACTGATGGTATGAATGACTTTTTGTAGCCATTCTTCTTGGCCTTGTCCTATAAGTCCGAATAGGTCTGCACTATAGTGAGAGGGTGTGCTGTGCAACATAACGTGGCACAGCTGAAGGATGTGGCCTTGCCCCCCGACGCTGATCGTCTTGGCCCCGACCCGGACCCGTTTTTATTTATTTTTTTTATTTTTTTGTTTATTCGGACATGTTAAAGACAAAATAAGACATTAAAATAAGTTAATAAAATAATACTGTGCATCACATCCAAACGCTGCCGTGCGTCAGCGTTTGGATGTGATGCGTCGCTTGTGAAAATACAGATATGGAAACAAACACGAAACAATCATTTAATAAATTCCTTCATGGTGGTGTTTAACTCGGAAAGGACATTTTTTATCTCCCGCAGTTCCCTGGCAACATCATTTATTGTAGTGATGGTGTTTCTCTGCATTTGCTGGACTGCATCTGTAAGGACACAGCCGCTGGATGACACGAGGGGCATCGGTGTCCCCCTCCACCTCCGTCACAGCTCCACTCAGGAGGGATTCCCCAATGATCCCCACCAGTTTTTCACCCAACGGGGTGAGCTCCGGTGGCCGCTCCCCCGCCCGTGACACAGACGCTCTGCTTGTGTGATGACAGGCGCTTTTTTGCTTCTACTTTTATGTCTGACCACTTTTTTTCACTTCGGCCACACTCCGACTTTCTGAAGCAACATTATTTACATTGTCTGCAGTAGCAGCCTAACATCATGGTGATAGGCCCTGGTGCAAATATTCTTTTTGTGCCCCCATCCTAGACACAAGCGCACTCTTGTGATTGCAGGCACGCACACACAGGCTTGGACACACACACAATGCACAAGTGATTTCAATGTTTATAAATCAGCTTTTTATTAGTTCTTTGACTGCCATGACAGAGAGAACATGGTCTGCTGACAAACATCTGCTTGCGAACATGGTAGTGCTTGGACTTGTGTTAATATAAATGCTTCTCCTGTTAGGAAATACTTGTTAAGCGTTGTGTGATTTGACCTTAACAAAGGACACTGGACACTTATAAAGCAGTTAATAACATGGCTGTTCAAAGGCAAGGATTAGCTCTTTTTTTCTTTACATCCAACTCAGGCAGTGATGCACACTGTAATGCCTTTCAGCATTTTGTCTCAAGTTTTATGGAGCCAAATGATGCTGATGGAACTATGAAATGAAACAGACCAACTGCATATACAACACAAAATGATAACAATATCCTGTATAAAAGATAAGTTTATGTATGCACACATGCTCACATTTGATACATACTCTACAATTTGTATGTGTGCACTGCTCTAGTCTAAAACACACATACACACAAACACACACACATACTGCTGTAAATATTCACTTGTGCACCAAATGTGTATTACTCCATTGCAGAAAACAGTCCCCAACAAATGCACCATTTACTACAGTTTTGCATTACACAGAGGAGAATGGTTAGAGGCCCCAGTAGGGCCGTGACACATTTAATTGGAGGGTCAAAAGAAAAAAAAAAGTCAATCTGTGAAGATATTACATCTTATAGCTGGCTAAGAAATGCCTCAGAGGGCTCTTCGCATTCTATCTTTATAGGCTTGTAGCTTCTCTGTTGCATCCTCTGATAAATGTTTCATCAAGTCAGCTTGCATCATTTCCAATTCACTGTCAAAAAAGAACAAACATTAAATGAAAGGTTTCAAGTAGGTGTTGCAATATACTTTATTGTAGATGAGAATGGGTATATTTCATTACACATTGAAACATGTCTATCATCAATTCTTTATATATTAATCTTACCATGGTTCATATTGTGGGCCCCTTCTGAACCTGGCCACAGCCTCTGGCACTGTCAAGGTGTACTTTTCAACCAGGGTGTAGACTGTCACCTGGACAGGATTATTGACATTTGTTAAATTAACAAACAGTCACAACTGAATGTAGCCTTTAACAATGTTATGTCTAGTTTGATATCACATCCTTATGACACTCTTAGATTGCAATAGGCTATGTAAGATTTGACAAAAGTAAAAAAAAAAGGAATATTCTACACCACGGGGTCTGAATGCTCTGAACAATTTTGAGTTTGTCAAGCACCCCACAAGCATTAAAAAAGGAGGAAGGTTTTAATATTACACATCTGTATTGTTCCATTTCAAGTTTTTTTCATCTATCATTTATCTATTAAGTGTGAGATGTGATATGAAAAACCAGTATGTACAATAGGAAGCACAGTGCCAAAATTAATAAATGTATGTAAACAAAACAATCATGTCATACTTCTGGCAAAAGGACATAAAAATGAAAGCAACCTAATCTGTCAGCTGTCTCGCCCTTGGCGTTTCCCTTATGACCAAGAACAGGAAGGAGACAACTTGGTCAAGTTGTTCATCCTCAAAATAAAGGGTGGGCCTCTCCTTCCTGTTCTCCCATGCTGACAGAAGATCCCCGGTTATGATAGCCTGAAACTGTGTAGGTTTGTGTTTGACTGTAAATTTGAACAAAAACCTCAAACAAACTAATCACGGCACAACACAAATGCTTGTGGTCAAGCTCTCCATAATGCTAATATTGCACATGAATGTCAAAGTCGAGCTGGTGATCCTTATCAAAGTTACCGGTTTAATGTCATTACTAATTTTAAGTTGCTGCACTAGACCACGCTAAAAGTAATGTTTTTGAATTAGCGGGTTAATGGTACAGCGGAGTCACAATTTTCAAGTTATTTCTGGCTACATTACATCAGCCACAATTTCTAGCTTAGATTTATCTACTTGGGTCAACCTTTTAGGATCGTTTAGGATAGAAATACATACATATACGTTGCATGTAATTTACCAAACGGGCAAGTAAATAAGTTCCCAGCCTGGGATCAGTAAAGTAATTCTACTTAAGTAACCCCCTCTGAAGCTATCTTGCTAACGTTACCTTGTTTGGTTCAGTTTCCACAGCAACGGGCTAGCCTCGTTCTGTCTGCCCAATAATATTTAATACTGTGGATAAAATGTATAGCTTACTTGCTTAGTTCATCGCCCCGGGTAATAACATAACTATGTGCAGCAATTGTATACGTGTGTTACATGAATTAAATAAAACATAAGGACACTTACTTGTCTGGATACGATCCGCAATTTTTCGTTTTTGAGACATCTCTTGTGCATTTCCTTGTTCTGTTTTTGCTTTTGGCGGGTCTCATTCTACATCTCGCGTGGTTCAACGTGATTTACACAACTACACGTTACGCCTACTACACGTTACGCCCACTACACGTTACGCCCCTCTCTTGCAGGCTGCAGACAGACCCGTCTCAGCCTAGCTCCTGCTAGCTAGCTTAGCCGAACTTACTTCGTGTCCATTAAAACACTAACACTTCGACTGCGATGGAGAGTCCAACTCACACACTCACAGCACGTCGTCCGACAACAGATCACAGTCTGTTAGTGATAAAACACGACACTGACGACACACACAGTCCTCTGTCAGCGGCTCGACGCCATTAACTCTCCGCTCCTTCTTCCTCGTCACTCACGCTCCGGTCAACCCGGAAGTCTAAAAACTCTTACAGGTCATGAACTCTCACACGTAATAAGAATTACTTTTCAACTGCTTTTAAAACATTCAGAACCCATGAAATTATAGAAATACTTTTTTTTTTTTTTTTTTATTTTAATATCTTGGTTATCTCAAAATATTTCATGCAAATTTTAACTTCTTAACAACTGGCGTTTTATCTTTAACAGTTCCCAGGAGAGAGAGAGAGAAAGAATAAATAATCTTTTTTACATAACATTGGCCATTGCTAATGACATACACAGTAATGAATCTAGCATACTTTCATTAAATAAATCAATTCAAGATGAAATATAAGGGTCTATAATTAGGCAATACTGAGCCTCATCTATTTATAACAGAGATTTCTTAAAATGAAGTTAACACCTTTTAGAAAAAGATCACCTGGGGTAAAACTCCCCCTGCTACCCTGATTTGCATTTGTATAGCTCACAGCATTTTCATTTACATGTTAAAGCCTCCCCTAGAATCAGGGGGAGGGGGGTCATGGGGGGACAACTGCCAAGCAAGGCCCACGTCAATTTACGTCAATTCACGGCAGTTTTCAGTGTTGCCTGCAAATTGCCGCAAACCTGAAATTCCACGTCAATCTACAGTGCTGCATACTGACGAAAATCCCACTTTTCATGCAGTGACAGTCTGAGATATGTAACTGATTAACACCAACATTGATTATTATGCATTGTTATTTTTGTGCAGGGAAGGCAAAGTAGAAAAAACTCCCTCTCAGCTTGTTCGTGGCCAAAAGTGTCCACCTCCTGTCTGGCTCCTACATTTTCAAAATGCTATAAAACTAATTAGATATTGAAAAAATTCCAATTTTTTTTACCAGTTTTTTAAATTTGCATCAGTCCTTGTCATGAAAACTAAAATTTCATTCAAATTCAGAATTTTAACCCTTTAAATGCCTAATAGATAACATAATGCTGATGATTTGTAAGGGAGAATAGCATTAAATCAGCATGTTTTTACAAAATAATACATGCTACCTGTATTATTCTTAAACCATCATTGCAGCTTAATGTGTGTCAATAATAAGCAGTATCAATGATTTTTATGCTTCATTAGTTTTTTGTGCAGTGGCAGAAAAACATAAAAACTCCCTCTCAGCTTGTTCGTGGCCAAAAGTGTCCACCTCCTGTTTACATTTCTAAAATCCTATAAAACTAATACATATATAAAAAAAAATTCCACTTTTTTTTCCCAGTTTTTTAAATTTGCATCAGTCCTGGTCATGAAAACTAAAATTTCATTTAAATTCTGAATTTTAACCCTTTAAATGCCTATTAGATAACATACTGCTGATAATTTATAAGGGAGAATAGCATTAAATCACCATGTTTTTGCAAAATAATACATGCTACCTGTATTATTCTTTAACCATCATTGCAGCTTAATGTGTGTCAATAATAAGCAGTATCAATGATTTTTATGCTTCATTAGTTTTTTGTGCAGTGGCAGAAAAAACATAAAAACTCCCTCTTAGCTTATGCATGGCCAAAAGTGTCTACCTCCTGTTTGCTTACAAAATGCTATATACAAACACTATATACTAGGGGTGTCAACGTCTACACGTGTAAACGGGTACACGCATAACAAATCATAACCGTTTAGAAAAATCAATAACCGTTTACACGTCTTTTTTTTCCTCCTCCTCGTTCATTTCAGGGTTTCCCCTACATGTAATTGACTGTAGCGCACCGCCACGGAAAAATAAAAGCCGCCACACCTTAAAAATTCAGGCATAAATAAATCCAGTGGAAATATTTTACCGTCGTCTTCCACCGCAGTCTCTGACGTTAACTAGCATGTTGGATATTTAGCTTGATAATTGGCTAGAGGATTAAAATGTTCACTTAGAGCAGAGTCCTGCACGGGTCACCGCATCTGACCCGTTTTCCGACAGTAGCACAGATTATATTCCGTAACAGAGCCGACCCGCTATAAATTGATACCGATGCCTGAAGGAAAATTGGACGGACGCAATTTTTAAAAGTGAAAGTAAGATAATGTTACCTGAAAGCTTCAGATAATAACATTAACTAACTATACACTTAAATGTTCCCACTAGTGCAGTTATCCGCATACATAATAGATGAATGGGGCACAATGTTATGGTGATATACAAAAAATAAATAAATAAATAAAACCCGCAGCCAGTGTCGCGTCACGTCACTTATAGTTGACCGGTGGACGCGATGGCGGCGGTCAACAAGTGGAGCACTGTGTGTTTTTTGAACAAACTGCCAGTGGAAATCAAGTTGAGTGTAGGCTATGTCAGGCAAAGTTGGCTTACAACAACAGCACGGGATCCATGCTAAACCACCTGCGATCGAAACACCCGAACAAAGTTGGAGGGAGAGACTGCTGCTGGCATCTGTGCTACCACAACTGTGATAGAAAGAGATCATAAATCTCCGACGTGTAACCGGGTACACGTCGGTTAGAAGCCCCGTTTACACGTGTAGAAAAAAATGTAAACGTTGACACCCCTACTATATACTGAAAATATTTGCTCCTTTTTTCAAATTTGACATCAGTCCTGATCATGAAAACCAAAATTTTAATCAATTCCAGAATTAACTGGGTCGTTTTCCCATGTAAATCTCCATGCTTCAGGCATAGGAGGTTGCCACATCACAGGTGAACCAGATTTTAATGCCATACTGTGCAGGCTTGTTGGGAATATATTGTAGATGTCAGTGGTGTGCATGGGGGGGTGGGCAGTGGCCTAATTGTTGGAAAATGCACACTAAAGTGCCCTCTTGGGTGCCAAAATACTTGCTAAAGTGCCCTCTTGGGAGCCAAAACGCGCGCTGAAGCACCATCTTGGCAGCCAAAACGCGTGCTGAAGCGCCCTCTTGGGAACCAGAAAGTGCGTTAAAGTGCCCTCTTGATTGGCAAAACACAACAAACTGCCCCCTTGGCTGGTTAAAACATGATAAACTGCCCTCTTGGGTGACAAAATCAGGCACTAAAGTGCCCTCCTCGGAGCCAAAACGCGCGCTACTGTGCCCTCTTCAGTCGCAAGAACTTGCTGTATGTGCCCTTTTTTTGCCTTTCGCCCCTGCCTTTCAAAAGGTCACAAAACGTGGCCCATCCTGTCTTGGCATCCCACATGCCACGTGTTGCTTCATGTCTTGAGCGGTAGACGCCAGCCAGAATCAGAATCCCAATGTAGACTCTCATCTCCACTTCATCCACATTCTTCCAATCCTCACACCTTCGCCTCCCATGCAGGTTTGTGTTGGTGCACAGCAGCTGCATGATCTCCTCTGTAATAAAATGGTCAAAGGCAGACCTCAGGTTGCTGATATGGGCAACTGCATACAGGGTGGGCCCTGGGGTGAAACCAGTGGATACTGGATTGTGGTGCAGGGTCTCTTCAGCAGTGGGAAACCACATTATTTTTCCATGACGAGACATCCACTGACCCGCCAGCTCCTCTGTCTCTGCCATCAGCTGATCGGCCTCCATCGCTGTGTCTGTACCGTCCTCTTCCCCTGAGGAAGAGGAACCAGGCACTGGCTAGAAGTTGTCATCAGTGGTGTTGCTGTCATCCTCTGAGGAAGGTGTCCCATCATCTTCAGGAGAGGACGTGTCCTCATCTTGGGTAGAAGATTTCTCCTCCTCAACCGCAGAGGATTTCTCTCCATCTTTACTCTCTGAGCCAATCACATACTCAAATGCTTCAGTCAGGGCATATGACCTTCTCGCCATCTTGCCAGATAAAGAAGGATCTGGGAGCTGATAGGCTCACTTATAGCATTAGTACTGACTGCACCTGCAAAAACTCCAGGACAGATTTATAAACAGTGTCAGACTTTGTTTTTGTTTCCCCAGAAGCCAGAGGTCAAGATGACCTGTGATCCTTTTTTTTGGAGAGCAGCTATTTGAGAATGTAAAGGCTATTGTGTAGTTGTGTGTGGCATTTTTTTATGAAAAGATCAAAGTTACAGGTGTTTTCAACCTGTGCATCACAGCCAGGTTTGCCTTGGAAACTCAAAGCTCGATAACCTGTACCAAGAGTAATTCACCAAAACTTGTATGGTCTGATACACTGTAATTTATGTCACTTTATCTTGCTAAGACTAAATTATTTTTTTTCATGCACAAACACACATCATTACCTGACATCCTTAGGATGGGTTTCAATTGGCCAAAAGTGTCCACAATAGAGCCATAAGGTACAATTGTAGATACACAGTATAATATTGACATATTTAAAGAGCAGGTTTTGAAAATTGAAAGATCAGCCAAAAATCCAGATCCTTGGGAAATATCATTCCATATGCATTAACACAGCTAAAATGATCAACAAAAAGGAAGTGAGGTGGACACAAATGGCCAGCATAGAGTCCAGAGGGTTAAACATGATAAGAAGTGAACACGGTTTAATTTAAATAATAATATAAAAAACGTGATTTTAATATTGCACTAGCTTTCCCATCTGCTCATTTAGCAACAGTGCAGAGGCTGCAGGGATCATTTGTGGATTGCCTGTAGAGGTACGTAAACTATTTGGGCAAGTGGAAAACCTGGTCAGGTTGCTTTTGGTAGTCCCTGTTTCATCCTCTGAGGCAGAGAGAAGTTTTAGTGTCCTCCGCAGGCTCAAAACTTGGCTCCGGTCCACAATGACTCAAAACAGACCAACAGATCAACATGTTGCTGTCTGTCATGTCCATCAGGATAAACTCGACAAGAAGTCAATTTGCAAGCAATTTGTGGCTAAGGAGGAAAACATTTTTTGGCTCTTTTGCCTAGGCCAGTGTTTTTCAACCTTTTGTGTGCCATGGCATATATTTAACACTGAAAAAATTTGATATGTATCAGTTCATTACATCTATTCTAATATCTTTTTCGTTTACCTTTACCTTCACAGGCCAGTTAGTTAGTGAAATTATAGAAGGATATCACAGTTGAGAGTAAAAAACAAGTTGGTTTATATGTTAAAATTCTTGATGCTGTTTTTACCTTTCACCTTAACCTTTGCCTGTATCAGTGTCTGTTCATTTAGGCATAAGATACAACTAAGAAAAGAAAATTTATTCAGAAAATTTGAATTCAAATATTGATCAGTATTCTTCAGTGTAGTTAATTTATGACATAATTCTGTTCAAACCATTAGCAGATATTATACTCATTCCTACGCCCCTGGTGGGGTGGAAAGGTAAACATGTCTTTTATTACCAGTAATTTGACAAAACATCTGAAGATGCATCATAAAGCTGAGTATAAGACCGCAAGACCACAACAGCCAAAATTAACTCAGGTTTTGCAAAAGCGAGAGAAAATGCAAGAGACAACCCACGGGAAGTTAAAATACAGAGGCTCTAACTCATTATGTTGCTCTGGATGATCAGCCACTGTTGATTGTAGAAGATATTGGATTTCATCTTCTTCTTAGCACACTAGAACCACTATATGAAATCCATAGTCGCCACCACATCACTGATGCTATATTGCCAAAAGTGTATGACGGGGTAATACAACATGTTAGTGCCCTGGTGCATGGAGTTTTAGCCTTCAGTTTTACAACAGACATTTGGACTAGCAGTGTCTGTCCAATGTCTCTGCTCAGTTTAACGGCACAGTGGACTGATGATGAGTTCACGCCTCATCAAGTCATACTACATGGAAAGCCGGTCCGGTGCTCGCACACTAGCCAAGCCATAGTGGGTGCTTTCGATAGCATGCTTCAGACCTGGGGCATTCCAAAAAAGGCTGTCCACATTGTGTTTCGGGACAACGCAAAAAATATGATAAAGGCCATGAGTGATGCTGAACTCCCCATCCTACCGTGTACCACTCACACTTTCCAGCTGAAGGTTCACAAGGGCCTATTGTCACAGAGGAGTGTAGCTGATGCTGTGGCAACTGGGCTCAAAATAGTTGGACATTTAAACATTCAGCACTAGCCTACTCCCACCTCGAAGATATTCAATTACAGATCAACCAGCCTGCCAAATGATTCCAGCAAGATGTGCAACCCGCAGGAATAATATGTTTTAAAGCAAAACTCTCACCAAAATGCAACCTATGCTTTTTTTGTGACTGTATAAGAGTCAAACCTTCGTGTAAAAGCATAATTGAGACGAAAGAGGCACTTTTCAAGATTTACCGTAGTAAAATTTTTGGGCAAGCTCATTTTCAATGGAGTGCTGGGGCACTCTTACGCTAGCATCAAAATCACTATTTTTAAAACAATAAGAAGGCCTGACACAACATGACACTTTGCTTGGACTATCACCAGGGTCTCTATACATGAACACGAGCATTGAGGACATTGTTTGTGTTCACAGAGTTTGCTAAAAAGAAAGTTTTTCTAACAACTCACCTTAGCAGAAGCTTGTTCCGCTCAGCTGAGAAGTGTTGATCTGAGAATGCAACGTAACTTTGAGGACAGTTAAGGTGGGGGTTAAGGTTAAGGTCTTCGGCAATAACTATCCATGCGATATCTCACGTGATTTTTCCGGCTTTTTATTTTAGTATTGTTTCTTATATAAGGCTCCTTTTTCAACTTCAAGGTCAATATTGTTTTCCGCTAACGACAAAACAATGAATTATCCGTGCATTTATATGGAACTAAGCTTTAGGAGCGTTCCACCTTAACTGTCCTCCATGTCACGTCATATTCAGAGATCGACACTTCTCACTGGCAGGACTGCAGCGAGCGGAGGAAACATCTGCTAACGTGAGTTGTCCAAAAACTTTCCTTTTAGCAAACTCTGTGTACACAAACAATGTTCTCAATGCTGCTAGGTTGCATTTTGGCGAGAGTTTTGCTTTAAATGATACAGGCCCTGGTAATATTCATGTCCAAATATGGGCTCCCTGATACTCTCACGGCTCACCAGTGGACACTGCTGGGGAAGACGCCAACTGTTCTGGGTCTGTTCAAGGAGTTAACACGAAAAGTTAGCTCTTCAGATGTCATGGTCGCAGACGTCATTCCAGCGGTTACTGTGCTGCACAGATTTCTAACAAAGGAGACTGATGAAGACCATGGGATCAAAACCATGAAAGAAACCTTAGCTGCAGCCATCAGCTTGAAGCGATTTTCTGATGTGGAGGAAAACCCACTGTACAGCAATGCAACAATACTCGGTCCCAGGTGAGTCTGTGTGTGCGTGTGTGTGTCTGTGACTCTGTGTGTGACTGTGTGTGTGTCTCTGTGTGACTGTGTGTGTCTCTGTGTGACTGTGTGTGGCTGTGTGGCTGTGTGTGTCTCTGTGTGGCTGTGAGTGTGACTATGTAACTGTGTGTGTCTCTGCGTGACTGTATGTGTCTCTGTGTGTGAGAGAGTGTGTGCCAAAGAGATGCTGATGCTTGAGCTGCTGAGGTTGCCTGGAGAAGAGGACAAGCAGGAGGATTATGACCTGTATGAACCACCTGCGAGAAAACCATGCAGTGACCAGGCCAATAGCAGTCTGGACAGTATATTTGATGAAATCGCAGATAAGCAAGCATCAACATCACTGGGCATAGCTGCAGTGGGTTGAACTGCCAATTAGAGACATATCCTGGAGAGACCACAATTTCTCGCTAAGACAAACTACAGCAATACTGGGTGGTTAACAAAGTGCGGTTGCCTACCTTTCAGCACCATGCAGTAGTGTTAACAGTGCAAGGGTGTTCAGCTCAGTGTCACATATTGTGAATGAAAGCAGAAACAGGCTGCTCACAGCTGAATATGCAGAGGTGATACTGTTCATCAAATAGAACCTGCCTCTCGCTTTCCCAAAAAATGTTTAGTTCAGAGACGATACCATTATATAGTTTGATATTTTGTTTGATTGAAACATTGAGACTCTACAGTACTTACATTCATATTTTGTTTATTTCAAAGCTGGAAACTGTGCCAAATAGTTCAATTTATAAATAGTTCATTATCTAATTTGCAAAATTTCATTGATATTTTGTCAATTTTCATTTAGTCAAATGTGAAGACAGTACCAATGTGGAGGCTTTTTGTTGACACAGGAAATTATTTATGTTTATTTTTATTCAATGTATTATCATTTTTTGGAACAAGCAGAGAAGAATATACATCCTGTCTTCCAAGTCGGTGCATTTGTAACCTAATAGTTATTTTTGTAGTAGAAATATCAGTATTCGGCAAGTACACAAATGAAAATAACTGTACTCGTACTTGTTTGTTTTTTTTTAAAGTTTCTGTGCATCCCTAATACTAGTGCAGTGCCTGTAAGAAAAGTGTATTCCTATAAAAAAGTGGGAGGTTAAGCAGCTTTTTCATGGATGGCCAAATGAGGCTGTGTTTGAAGGTGGGACGTCAGGGATATTTAGGTTTGTTGTGAAATCCGATATTCCAGGGTATAATTGGCTGTTTTTGACTATTTTTGATTTTGCCATTATATTTCACCTTAAAAACTATTTACTTGGTGTCATTATTTTCAGCACAACCTCACATGTGTGACTGTACAGATCTTTTTTCATTTTGACATACTGTATTAACACAATGGACCTAAAATCACCAAAAAAAAACATAAAATCCGAGTAGAAAAAGTTAGATTTTTTTTACTGTGAAAACCACAAATATGTTTAACAAACCATTTTTTTTTTAAACTTATAATGCAAATATAAATTGTTGTTTGCCAAATTTGTGCATACATTTAAAAAATGTACAAAGTTATATGTAACTATTTACATTTAAATGCAGGCAATGCTCAGGTCTGCCTGTGCTCCTTCCAGCTGAATAAATAGCTGGACTGCCTGCTCCACATTCAGCTTCTCCTCATTCTGACTCATTAAACAAAAAAACGACTCCACTACACACTAAACACACTACACCAAGCACTACATAACACACTAACTACACACTCCAAACACGCTAAATGTCACAAATCTCTCAACTCTCAATATCGCTGTCTACACACCGACCGTCGTTGCATGTCAATCATCCGCCTAGGTCCCTCCCACAACTTCCTGTTCCTCAACAACCAAACTTGCTGCTTGGACACTTTCATGACAAAAGCCCGTTTTTACCGTTTCTTCCTGCACCAGACACAAAGCAAACGTGACGGCAATGTTCGCGAAAAAGCGTGGCGGACATTATTTACCCTAGGTCCGGTTTTGGACGTGCCGGTGGATCTGGTCCGTCGCCTCGGGAGGTGGGCCGTGTAGCTAGCGGCTAGCAGCTAGCTAGCCTCTAGCTACACATGAACATCCACAGATTCCGATTCCACTTTGTTGTCCGCGCGTCTCCGGATCTCCTCAGACCCGAACAGACTCGGTCCGGACTCGTTTAATCTCATTAATCCACAGCAGTCAGTTTAGATGCACAGAACGGGACCGAACCGCCGGCAAAATCCCGGTCCAGCTCGCGCCGCTGCAGGTATAAATCCGCTTGTTTCTTCAGGTACGTCGTGGGCTTGAGCTCTGCAGTGATTGGCTCTGGTGCGCACGTGGCCACGGTGTGCAGTGATTGGCTCTGGTGCGCACGTGACTGTGGTGGCTCTGTGGGCAGTGATTGGCTCTGGTGCGCACGTGACTGTGGTGGCTCTGGTGTGCAGTGATTGGCTCTGGTGCGCACGTGACTGTGGTGGCTCTGGTGGACAATGCTCGGCGGAAATTGTAAAGCATTTATGAAATAATTTATTCACGGTATCATTGCAGTCCAAACAAATGCTTAGATACACACCACTGAACCACGCAGCAGCCATGTTGAAAGTCTCGGGTCAGTGTGATCCTGATCCGCAGAGATATTTGACCAACAGACACAGACACACACACACAGAGACAGAGATTCCGTGCATTTATAGATAGATATTTGTAATGAATGCTGTTTTTAAGCTTTCTGCCATCTGACAGAATTTTTCTTGTAAAGAAAGAAGTATACTTTGAATCAACTCACTCTGAAAATCAGTTTAAATAAATCTGTGTGTAATTTGTGAGTAACATTACAGAATGTCTGTGCCTCCTCATGTGGTTATAAACCCCCATTAACACTGAGGGCAAGACTTTGGTGTCAACATTGGTAGCTACAGCCCTTGATGATTTAGTAGAAAATGTACACACCTTGAAAGTAACAACAGCTACATCAGATTGCCGTTTGTTGATTTCAGCCCAACATTCAATACAGGCTCACCCATGTAAATGATTGGAAAATGTAACAACATTCCGCCATTTGAATGGATTTGCAGTTGCACCTCCTCTACATTAGTGCTCAACACCTCAGTCCCCCACGGCTGTGTGCTTAGCTCCCTCCTGTTCACACTGTTCATGCTATCCCAAAGCATTAGCAACATCAGTGAAGTGAGGTGTCTGCTCAGAGCCCAAAGGATACTGAAA
Organism: Sparus aurata; assembly: GCF_900880675.1. NCBI lineage: Eukaryota > Metazoa > Chordata > Actinopteri > Spariformes > Sparidae > Sparus > Sparus aurata. The sequence continues at coordinate 32,041,450 of NC_044189.1, read as the reverse complement.
GACAATATCCACCCCAGCAACAGTCTGTTCACCCTGCTGCCATCTGGAAAAAAAAGATTATTTATTCATTTGTGTGTGTGTGTGTGTAGCTCAGGGAATTCTAAACAGAAACTTCATTAAACAATCTTGTTTTGCGACAATTAATGTGTTGGTGTCCTTTGGGGTGGTTTGGCACCCCCTTGTGGACAAGTATAAACATAAACCCTTTATCTAGCACAGGGGTTCTCAATCTTTTGCAAGCTGGGCCCCCCCAAAGCTGGTTCATTGCAGTTGGGCCCCCCCTCCTCTCTCTCTCTCTCTCTCTCTCTCTCTCTCTCTCTCTCTCTCTCTCTCTCTCTCTCTCTCTCTCTCTCTCTCTCTCTCTCTCTCCTCTCTCTCTCTCTCTCTCTCTCTCTCTCTCTCTCTCTCTCTCGATGCCTGTCAGTCATGATGAGTCACGTCTCTTCACCTCTCTGCTGTGTCTGCAGCTGAGCACTGTGATGCATGTCCCTCTCCCCGGCCGGGCGAGCTATCATACCGTAAAATACTAAATAATAGTCGGGGTGTTTATTTGTTTCAATCACTTAACAAAACAGGCATTTATTTGGGACCAGGCGGCAAATTTGGGACAGGCGTTTAATTCCTTCCTCTCAAAGATCCGCGATGAAAATGTCACAAACTTCGCCAGCTTCTCTGTGAATTCTCTGGCATCCTTCGGCAAGTGAAGTTGTTGCGGAAAACGGAAACGATTCAGCCAACCAGCACTCGCTGCAAACTCCTCATCTCTGCTGTCACTCACGGTGGCGTACATTTGTTTCGCCCTGATCATTTTGCGGGACACTCTCTCGTGGCGTGCCCGTTTGCTGATAACTCATTCCCGCATGTTTATGTCAACCTCCTCGCTTGACTTCTTCCAGGCAGCCTGGTCCTGTTGCTGTCCTCCTCGGACAGACGCTGAAGCTCAGTTTGATTTTTTCGCCCATCTCTCACTCTCTTGGGGTCGACAGAGAAACGTCTAGAGGCTGCTTCTCCCGAGTTTTCCTCTGCATATTTTACGACAGAAAGTTTGAATTTCAAGTCGTACTTTTTATTGTTTTGCTGCACCGGAGCCATGGCGATCATCAATGTGATACTGACTGACAGAAAGCAGTACAACACGTGAAAAAGGCGAAGAAGAAAAATTTGCAGTGTCAGTGGTCACGTCTTCTTCCTTGATCTAAAAAAAATAAATGAATTAGACTCGGCATTTATTTAGGAGAGGCAGCGCAGTAATTGTTTAATTCATGTAATTCACACAGAAAGCTGCGCTGCCACTCCTAAAGAGACGTGACGTCGGGTGTTTTCCAGGTGTTTCCCCTGCGGTTATTTATCAAAATATACACCTGCACCCGGCGTTTAAAGGGGACCCTGCGGTTAATTGAAACCCGGCTATTATTTGGTAATATACGGCACATTTAGACCTCGCTCTGTACGCCGGAACGGCGGTGGCCATGCGCATCTGCGATTCATTTGCTGCAGCCTGGACACGGAGTGGTGTGTGTCTCCTCTCTGCTCTGACTGCAGGCTGGACTGCTGCGCGAGGCTACTGAGAGACTGACCGCCTGTGAGTGCTTTTGGACGGGGGAGGGACTTACGGCAGCACCCGCTGCTCGTTGAGCACAGTAACTGCAGAGTGATACGTGCTGTCAAGTCAGAGTCTCCAAACACCACAAAAGTCTCCGATAACACCAGTAAAAGTCGCTAGATTTGTTGGTAGTCGCTTTTGACAAAAAAGTCGTCAGAAGGATGATTTGTTTGTGTGTTATAATCGTCCAACCACTTGCATTTCGACATAGGGGGAAATTTTCGTGATTTTTTATTTTTTTATTTTTTTCAGATTTTTTTTTCCCCTCCCATCCTGTAGACCCCTCGCGCCCCCCCGGGAGAGTGTCCGCGCCCCCCCAGGGGGGCGGGCACCACCGGTTGAGAACCACTGATCTAGCAGCATGGTGGCCGTAACATGCATGCAGTTCATTACTTTCTGTTGCTTGATGAAGTTTGGATTACATGCCTGTAAGTACTGCAAAGATGTTATACTTTGTCTGCAACACATTGGTTAGGATATTTTTATCAAATTTGTTACGACCCCAGAGCTTGTATAAACATTTCTGTTGTATGTGTTTGTCTCTCTACTTGAATAACCCTCTCTGTTACCTGAGTGTGTGTGTTATTGGTTGCAGGTATGTTTGATTGTATGCTGTCCATGGAGCTGATTAGTTCGAGCCTAGAAGCCAGGAGTTTAAAGGCCAGCTCTTCCCACAGCTCCTGTGGGTTATCCTCTGTCAGCCAGATTGCAAGCATGTTTGATTGTGTGCGAGATGTGTTTTTGAATAAAACTTTCAAAAATGCTTTGCTGCTGGTGGTGCTTGGGGGACAGGAATAGGGGAGTCTCATTTACATGTTGCGCCAGGGTTTCCTCTTGGCCCTGGTTGTAACAATAGGGGGCTCATCCGGGATATGATTGTCCATGAGGTTATCTGCAGCTGATCAGGGCTTATGGTCCACTAGTGTTACCGTGGACTATGCGGTTTGAAGCCAAACACAGCTTTTTTGAGCGTGTTGTCAGGCACACCCACAGCTTTCGAAATATTCTGCTGTCACTTTCCATGAAGCATCAGCTAATGGTTGCATATAACGAGCATGATCCCAGTGTCGTGAAATCTATTTTACAGGTCACGCAACCGTCTACTGTAGATGTAACTGTGCTAAGAGAAGATAGATATCCAGGGAGCACTGCAAGCTAAATTCCCTGGTGAGACACGTATCCAAATAGCCAACAATGTGTGTTAAAGTGGCACAAAGTATGCCATTGGAATGATTTTGGCTAATGGCTCGACAGGTGGTCTGGCAGATTTTGGAGAGTTGATCCAAATTGTTGTTGTGAAGGGAACTCTTATATTCATTGTGAAATGCTTGAGTGCTTGGTCAGTGGAGCAACTCAGAAACCTTGAGAAAACATGCACAGTGAAAGTGCTAGAGCCTGCAGAGCTGTCCGAAATGTTCCCTTTAACCCCTTACAGGTTTGGTGTAGAAAGCATTGTAACACTGAAATGCTACATTTCTGTTGCATAGATTGCCAACATAATCTTGACATGTGATGGCTGGAACAAAATACAGTAGCCCAGTTTTGGGGAAACACTTTACAGGGTACTCTAATAACCAAAGGATTGTTTTTACTGTGATGAGCTGATACAAAAAGATGTACAAGACACAAATACAGTACAGGAACAGAAACTGTTATGATGGTTGATCTGTGTTATTGGTTATGTGGCCTTAATGTTTTAATTTAAAGGAATAAATAAACAAAAAATAAAAGCTGTGTTGGCCTGGCACTGTGCAAAGCTTATACAGCTCTTGGGAAAACTATTTTTCCTGACTTTTGTAGTTATGGAACTTATTGAAACATTTTGTGTATTACAGATTGATTAATGTAACAACCAGCCCATCTCCGAATGATATTTTCAGACCATGATGTCCAGAAACTGACATTAGCCTCTCGAATCCCTGGAACAGTTGGAGAACTTCATTCAGTTATTCAATATACATTTGGGATTTCTGGGGATTTCTGTTTGCATTATAAGGATGCTGATTTTGGTAATGACTTTTTCACTTCTGGGACTCCCAGAACAACTGAGCTGTTAATATGAAATAAATTCTAGATCTTGACGGTTATTTTGATCATAGAGTAAAATTCTATATTGTTCAGTTCCAGATACCTGTGACTAAATGTTTTGTGCCTTTGTACACTGTGATCTGCAAGTTGTAATGCACATGTGTAAATAATAAACTGAGGCATAATATTTTTGAAATTGCACTTATTCTTTCAGGTTGTCAATAATGTTTTGTAAAAAGATTGTTCTTTAAATGTGAACATTTTCGGAACGTAATTGTACATTTTTGCACTAAAACAAAGGGAACATTTTGAAGTTGTCTTTATTTATAGTTTATTATGCTATGATTTTACTGGGTCGGCCCACTTGAAATCAACTTGGGCTGTGTGTGGTTCTGAAATAAAATGAGTCTGACACTCCTGCATTAATTGAAATATATATGATAATGCTGAGACTACAAAGACTTGGAATTAATGTGCAGTTATGTTGGGTTCCTGCTCATGTTGGTGTAGAGGGTAATGAGAAAGCAGTTGACGTTGCTAAAAGATTAAAAGTGAATGAAGATTATATAATGAAAGGGAGGCCAGGCGAGGCCAAATTATTAATAAAGGAAGGTAGTGGGGGATTCGTTGCAGAAGAAGTGGGATGCAGATGGAAAGGGAAGACACTTATACAGAATTCAGAAATCAATTAACATGAAGGTGGTGCTGAAGAAAGTGATTATTTCAAGGCTACAATAATTATCAATCATTCACTTGTAGAATGTTACCTAAGTACATTAAGCCCTGAGGCTACACATTCCAGTACAGTAGGCGGCGGTAAGCACTTGTACATGTTGGTTTGCGATTCGCCATTAAATTAGAGGATAAGAAGAAGAAGAAGAAGAACTTGCGTACTCAGCCCTCGTAGACTTCTCGTAGAGTCCTACGTACCCGTGACGTGTTCACACTGATAGACAACCCGAAAAACAATCAAAATAAAACCCATTTGGTTACCTCTACTTTTTACATATTTCTCTATCATGGTGTGATTCCGTATTATTTCTGGCCTAGACGATTTAAATAACGTTTAAACAAAGTAATTGCGTTACACATCCATAATAAGTTCTACAACATCACGCCCGTATAGATTTGAATTGTGGATAATTAAATCACTGAAGAACGGTTTTGTCTGCTCCTCTAGCAGACTCTCTGGCAGTGTGCACACAGTCCACTGGAGAGCCCTTGCAAACTTGATAAATAGTGGGCTGCAACTACCCTCAAGTCTTCCCACAAACGTGTCCGCAAAGTCTGCAAGTCTACAAGTGCAGTGAAATCCGAACATTCGGGTGCAGCCCAAGAAGAAAAAGACGAACCATCCGCGCATTCCCGAGTTGGGACCTGTTGTATGGTGGCTGTTGGAGGCGGAGGTGGTAGTGGCACGAGCTGGACTGTGAATGGGCAAGAGATGGCAGAAGGAAGTGACGGATCAGGAAGTGAGATGGGGATTGAGTTTGATGGCGGGAGAAATGGGGTTTGGAGTACGATGGAATCAAACAGTAGTAGACGTAAACGGAAAAAAAGGAATCAACGAGTTAGATCAAACTCAGAAAACACTGACAGTGAACAAAGGGCAGCAACAATGATAAGAGAGGGAGAAGAGTATAAAGTGATCATTAAACTTACCAAAGACGGTGCATCGTTTGGTGAGTGGAATCCAATTCATCTGACAGAGATAATAAACAGAATGCTGGGTGAGACTAAAAGTGCAAAAGTGTTGCGGAATGGGTCGTTGTTAGTAGTGTGCAGGGATAGTGCTCAACAAGGGGAGGCATTCAGAATAAGTAAAATTGAGGGAAAGAAAGTACAATGCTCACTGTTTGAGGGCAAAAAGATCGTACAGGGAGTCATTTCGGGAATACCGACAGCTATCACCGAACAACAAGTGAAAGAAAATGTGATGGGAGCAAAAGTGATTGAGGCAAAAAGTCTAAAAACAACTAGAAATGGGGAAAAATGTGATAGTTTGTCTGTTATGATAAAGATTGATGAGACGAAGCTACCGGACAGAGTATTCATAGGATACATCAGCTATGAAGTCAGACCCTATGTCCCTCCGCCATTGAGATGCTATAAATGTCAAAAATATGGCCATGTAGCAGCAATCTGTAAAGGCAAACAGAGGTGTGGAAGATGCGCAGGAGAGCATGAATATGGGAAATGCGAAGCGGGAGCTGAACTGAAATGTTGCAATTGTGGGGGAGAGCATAGCTCGGCATATCGCGGATGCGAAGCCAATAAAAAAGCAACGGAGGTACAGCGGATTAAGACCACGCAGGGGATTACATATGCAGATGCAGGCATCAGGCAAGGAGATGAGAGTGAGTGCAGAGGAAAAACATATAGAGCCATGTAAAGGGTGTGACAAAGTTAAAGAGGATACGCTGATTGTGGGGAAAAACAAGTTCATACTCTTTCTGGTTGATGTAATAAATTGCTCTGCGCAGACAGAAAGGAAAACAAAAAAAATAAAATCATTGTGAGGTCAGCTGAGAAATATCTTGGACTGAAAGGGTTGCACTGGGAAGCAGTAGAGGAGATGCTAAGTGGAGGGCCTCCTAATTCACAGGAATGGGCTGGTTCATCATGGTCATAACTATTCTGCAATGGAATGCCAGAAGCCTTATAGCCAATGGACAAGAATTTAAGAGATATATATTTGAACTAAAAAACAAACCTCATATAATCTGTGTACAGGAAACTTGGTTAAAACCGCAATTGGATTTTATTATACAGGGTTATACTACCATAAGGAATGATAGAGAAGGGGGTAAAGGTGGAGGGGTTGCTACATTTATACAAAGTGTGTAAAGTGTAAATTATAGTCTGAGCAGCATGGGAAAGGAGCAGGAATCAATATGTATCAAAACCTGGACAGGAAATGATAGTGTCACAATAATTAACTACTATAGCCCTTGTAATAAATTAACACCAGGTATATTAAATGATATAGGTGGGCAGTCACGAGGGAAAATTGTATGGTGTGGGGACTTCAATGCACATAGTACACTCTGGGGTAGCAAAAGCACTGATGTAAATGGGTTGGTAGTAGAGGAATTTATTGAAGATAATGGTCTGGTGTGTATTTATAGTGGTAAAGGCAAAAGATATAATAGTGCGAACAACACAGAAAGTGTAATAGATCTAACAATGGTATCCGATGATATTGCAGGTATAAGTGGGTGGGAAGTAAAGAACCTTTCTTCACTTGGTAGTGATCACTACCCAATAGTAACTGAAGTTGGAATAAAGGTGCAAAGGAATAAAGAACTAAGGATCACAAGGTGGAAATTAGAGAAGGCAGATTGGAAGGCATTTGCAGAGAAGAGTGAAATCAAATACGAGGAAATAATGAAAGAAAGAATCACAGATGTTAACAAGATAAACCAAAATTTAAGCGCAGCTATTATCCAAGCGGCACAGGAAACAATTCCAAAAAGTACAGGAAAGAATAGCAGAAAGAGTGTGCCATGGTGGGATTAAAATTGTGAAATGGCTATCAAAGGGAGGAATAGAGCATTTAAGCAACTGAAAAAGCAACACAACTTGGTTCAGTACAAAAGAGCTCAAGCAGTAGTCCGCAAAACAGTAAAAACAGCAAAGCATGCATGTTGGAGGAAATACTGTAATAAAATTTGGAGAGAGACAGCATTGGCAGAGGTTTGGGGAATGATTAGGAAGATGAATGGAATCAAGAGCAATACCAGTACTAAGTAGCAGTAACAATAAAGCAATTAGCAATGTGGAAAAAGCAGAACTTTTGGCAAGTACATTTGTGAAGATTCATGGTTCAGATAACACTGCATGAAAAGTGGGATTTTCGGCCCCGTAAACGCCCGGAAATCTCCCTAATTTTCGGCAGTTAACGACAATTTCCAGGCTGTGAACGTGGCGTTTGTCTGTGCCGAAAATTGTCGGAAACGAACCATGACGTCAGCGGAGCTCCCGGAGGTGCGAACGCCTCTAATTTGCATATGAATAGCAGCGAAACCACGCCTGGCCAGAGAATGTGTGGGCTGGCTTGAATATCCTCACTCAGTATTGGATGAAACCACTACTCATAAACAAGCAAAATCACTCGTGATTGGTCACCCTGGGTCATTATAAATGTAAACCCCGGTGGGAATATATATATATATTATGTTTATATATTTATATTTATATGATTTATTTATTCATTCATTCATATTTATGATATCATCAATGACATGCTGAATTTACTGAGGAAAGGAACATTTGCCAGGAAGGAGTTGTTTATTCAAAGAAAGAGTTTTATTAGCACAAACACACAGCATGTACAAAGCATAATCTGCCCACACAACAAACGGGAAGCCCAAAATCCTACAGCACCGCGAAGTGTCTGTTTTTGCAGGCGTCTGTGGTGCGCTGCCCTGTACTTCGGAATCGCCCCTCATGTGACAGCAGTGTGGCGCAGAGCTCGGTGAGCTCCCGGCAGCCAAAGGACGGAGGTCGCACAATTCATCCAGACACCCGCCATCTTGTGCCGTCTTCCTCCTCTGACATCAGGTCCATGGCGGCGCACTTCCAAAGGTCCACCTCATCCTCACCTAGCACTCTGTATCGCTTCCAGCAGCTGTAAAAACAATCAATAAAGACGATCAGTACTGCGCGATGCACTGCGTATGGACACAACACATCTATTATTTATTAGAATAATAGTCACATTGACCAAAGACGGATCTAATCTAATAAATCTTACCCTCTTTGTCCTCGATCGACTCCGAGCTGAACTCCTCACAGCGTCCGCCTGCGATGGAAGATCTGGTTGTTTGTTGTCCTGCGTACTGTCTCGTAATGTCTTACAGGCAGCTGGAAAACAATTAAAAAGACTGGTATGAATAAAGAAACGTCACAGTAAAATTAAGCGAGGGAGAAAACAGTAACAGTTACTTACACACAATGGCGTCATTATCGGCATCGTGTAAATCTGGACTTGCAGACGTGGCTCCGAGCTAACAGGAGGTCACGGCCTTGTTATGAGGCGAGGTTAGTCTGTGAAAACAAAATGCTCGCAGCGATAAACCTCCGTGTCCCTCTGCGGCAGCGAAGCTCCGTCCGTCGGCGACATTCTTTGTGGCGACCCGGCAAAGCTTCTCCCGTCCGCGCAGACGTCCTCTCGACAATGGCCGGGCCGCTAGCCTAGCTCCTGCTAGCTAGCTTAGCTCCTGCTAGCTAGCTTAGCCGAACTTGCTTCGTGACCATTAAAACACAAACACTTCGACTGCGATGGAGAGTCCAACTCACACACTCACAGCACGTCGTCCGACAACAGTTCACAGTCTGTTAGTGATAAAACACAACACTGACGACACACACAGTCCACTGTTTGCTGCTCGACGCCATTAACTCTCCGCTCCTTCTTCCTCGTCACTCACGCTCCGGTCAACCCGGAAGTTTAAAAACTCTTACAGGTCATGAACTCTCACACGCAGTAAGAATTACTTTTCAACTGCTTTTAAAACATTCAGAACCCATGAAATTATAGAAATACTTTTTTTTTTTTTTTACATTTTAATATCTTGGTTATCTCAAAATATTTCATGCAAATTTTAACTTCTTAACAACTGGCGTTTTATCTTTAACTTGTTCCCAGGAGAGAGAGAGAGAGAGAGAAAAGAATAAATAATCTTTTTGACATAACATTGGCCATTCCTAATGACATACACAGTAATTAATCTAGCATACTTTCATTAAATAAATCCATTCAAGCTCAAATGTAAGGGTCTATAATTAGGCTATACTGAGCCTGATCTACCAGAGATTTTCCTAAAATGAAGTTAACACCTCTTAGAAAAAGGTCACCTGGAGTAAAACTCCCCCTGCAACCCTGATTTGCATTTGTATAGCTCACAGCATTTTCATTTACATGTTAAAGCCTCCCCTAGATTCAGGGGGAGGGGGGTCATTGGGGGACAACTGCCAAGCAAGGCCCACGTCAATTTCCGACAATTTACGTCAGTTTTCAGTGTTGCCTGCAAATTGCCGCGTGTAGCAGCAAACCTGAAATTCCACGTCAATCTACAGTGCAGCATACTGACGAAAATCCCACTTTTCATGCAGTGTAACCTATCAGCAGATGCAAAACAGAGTAGAGAAAATACCCTCATGCAGTATCCATGGGTGACAGAAAGACGGGCCAACACAGGGCGGGATCTGGACTTACCACTTACTATGCTAGAACTAAGGAGGGCAATAACAAATGCAAGGCAAACATCACCAGGGAAAGATGGCATCTGCTATAAAATGCTGGCAAATATGAAGGACAGTTGGCTCACAGCAATATTGAAGATATTCAACTTAATATGGGAAACAGGCCAAATTCCATCTGCTTGGAAGCAATTAGTCATGGTACCAATACTTAAACCTGTTAAAGTTCCATCTGACCCAACAAGTTACAGACCCATAGCTTTAACATCACAGCTAGGGAAGACCATGGAGAGGAGGGTAACACAGAGGCTAACACATCATGTAGAGAGCAAAAATCTAATATCAGCACATCAAGGTGGATTTCGTAAGGGAAGGAACACAATGGACTCAGTACTTTGTTGAGTCAGAAATTAGGAAAGCACAAGCAAACAAAGAGATGGTAGTTGCAGTATTTTTTGATGTAGTGAAAGAATATGATATGCTATGGAAGGAGGGACTACTCATTAAACTAGAGAAGTTAGGTATAGGAGGAAAAATGTTTAATTGGGTTTTGGGGTTCTTGTTAGGGAGACAAATACAGGTGAGGGTTGGTGTTGAGCACTCAAAAATGTACATTGTTGAAAATGGAACTCCACAAGGGAGTGTATGCAGTCCAATATTATTTGACATAATGATAAATGACATCTTTGAGGGAGTGGAAAGCACAGTAGGGAAATCCCTGTATGCAAATGATGGAGCACTTAGGCAATAAGGAAAGTGGAGGAAACTGCCCTCTTGGGAGCCAAAACACGCACTAAAGTGCCCTCTTGGGAGCCAAAACGTGTGCTAAAGTGCCCTCCTAGGAGCCAAAACGTGTGCTAAAGTGCCCTCCTGGGAGCCAAAAAAGCGTGCCAAAGTGCCCTCTTGGTTGGCAAAACACACTAAACTGCCCCCTTGGCTGGGTAAAACATGATAAACTGCCCCCTTGGGAGCCAAAACACGCGCTAAACTGCCCTCTTGGGAGCCAAAACGTGCGCTAAGGTGCCCTCCTGGGAGCCAAAAAAGCATGCGATAAAGTGCCCTCTTGGTTGGCAAAACACAATAACTGCCCCCTTGGCTGGTTAAAACATGATAAATTGCCCTCCTGGCAGCCAAAAAAGCGTGCCAAAGTGCCCTCTTGGTTGGCAAAACACACTAAACTGCCCCCTTGGCTGGTTAAAACATGATAAACTAACCTCTTGGGAGCCAAAACATGCATTAAAGTGCCCTCTAGGGAGCCAAAACGTCTGCTAAAGTGCCCTCCTGGGAGCCAAAAAAGCATGCGCTAAAGTGCCCTCTTGGTTGGCAAAACACACTAAACTGCCCCCTTGGCTGGGTAAAACATGATAAACTGCCCTCTTGGGAGCCGAAACACGCACTAAAGTGCCCTCTTGGGAGCCAAAACATGCGCTAAAGTGCCCTCCTAGGAGCCAAAACTTGTGCTAAAGTGCCCTCCTGGGAGCCAAAAAAGCGTGCCAAAGTGCCTTCTTGGTTGGCAAAACACACTAAACTGCCCCCATGGCTGGTTAAAACATGATAAAATGCCCTCTTGGGAACCAAAACACGCACTAAAGTGCCCTCTTGGGAGCCAAAACATGCGCTAAAGTGCCCTCCTGGGAGCCAAAAAAGCGTGCCAAAGTGCCCTCTTGGTTGGCAAAACACACTAAACTGCCCCCTTGGCTGGGTAAAACATGATAAACTGCCCTCTTGGGAGCCGAAACACGCACTAAAGTGCCCTCTTGGGAGCCAAAACATGCGCTAAAGTGCCCTCCTAGGAGCCAAAACTTGTGCTAAAGTGCCCTCCTGGGAGCCAAAAAAGCGTGCCAAAGTGCCTTCTTGGTTGGCAAAACACACTAAACTGCCCCCATGGCTGGTTAAAACATGATAAAATGCCCTCTTGGGAACCAAAACACGCACTAAAGTGCCCTCTTGGGAGCCAAAACACGTGCTAAAGTGCCCTCTTGGGAGCCAAAAAAGCGTGCCAAAGTGCCCTCTTGGTTGGCAAAAAACACTAAACTGCCCCCTTGGCTGGTTAAAACATGATAAACTGCCCTCTTGGGAGCCAAAACAAGTGCTAAAGTGCCCTCTTGGGAGCCAAAACGTGCGCTAAAGTGCCCTCCTGAGAGCCAAAAAAGCGTGCCAAAGTGCCCTCTTGGTTGGCAAAACACACTCAACTGCCCCCATGGCTGGTTAAAACATGATAAACTGCCCTCTTGGGAGCCAAAACACGCACTAAAGTGCCCTCTTGGGAGCCAAAACGTGTGCTAAAGTGCCCTCCTGAGAGCCAAAAAAGCGTGCCAAACTGCACTCTTGGATGGCAAAACACACTAAACTGCCCCCTTGGCTGGTTAAAACATGATAAACTGCCCTCTTGGGAGCCAAAACATGCGCTAAACTGCCCCCTTCGCTGGTTAAAACATGATAAACTGCCCTCTTGGGAGCCAAAAAAGCGTGCCAAAGTGCCTTCTTGGTTGGCAAAACACACTAAACTGCCCCCATGGCTGGTTAAAACATGATAAAATGCCCTCTTGGGAACCAAAACACGCACTAAAGTGCCCTCTTGGGAGCCAAAACATGCGCTAAAGTGCCCTCCTGGGAGCCAAAAAAGCGTGCCAAAGTGCCCTCTTTGTTGGCAAAACACACTAAACTGCCCCCTTGGCTGGTTACAACATGATAAACTGCCCTCTTGGGAGCCAAAACACGCGCTAAAGTGCCCTCTTGGGAGCCAAAACACGTGCTAAAGTGCCCTCTTGGGAGCCAAAAAAGCGTGCCAAAGTGCCCTCTTGGTTGGCAAAAAACACTAAACTGCCCCCTTGGCTGGTTAAAATGATGATAAACTGCCCTCTTGGGAGCCAAAACAAGTGCTAAAGTGCCCTCTTGGGAGCCAAAACGTGCGCTAAAGTGCCCTCCTGAGAGCCAAAAAAGCGTGCCAAAGTGCCCTCTTGGTTGGCAAAACACACTCAACTGCCCCCATGGCTGGTTAAAACATGATAAACTGCCCTCTTGGGAGCCAAAACACGCACTAAAGTGCCCTCTTGGGAGCCAAAACGTGTGCTAAAGTGCCCTCCTGAGAGCCAAAAAAGCGTGCCAAACTGCACTCTTGGATGGCAAAACACACTAAACTGCCCCCTTGGCTGGTTAAAACATGATAAACTGCCCTCTTGGGAGCCAAAACATGCGCTAAACTGCCCCCTTCGCTGGTTAAAACATGATAAACTGCCCTCTTGGGAGCCAAAACACGCGCTAAAGTGTCCTCTTGGGAGCTAAAACGTGCGCTAAAGTGCCCTCCTGGGAGCCAAAAAAGCATTAGCAAAAGTGCCCTCTTGGCAAAACACACCAAACTGCCCCCTTGGCTGGTTAAAACATGATAAACTGCCCTCTTGGGAGCCAAAACAAGCGCTAAAGTTCCCTCTTGGGAGCCAAAACGTGCGCTAAAGTGCCCTCCTGGGAGCCAAAAAAGCATGAGCAAAAGTGCCCTCTTGGCAAAACACACTAAACTGCCCCCTTGGCTGGTTAAAACATGATAAACTGCCCTCTTGGGAGCCAAAACACGCACTAAAGTGCCCTCTTGGGAGCCAAAACCTGTGCTAAAGTGCCCTCCTGAGAGCCAAAAAAGCGTGCCAAACTGCACTCTTGGATGGCAAAACACACTAAACTGCCCCCTTGGCTCGTTAAAACATGATAAACTGCCCTCTTGGGAGCCAAAACACGCGCTAAACTGCCCCCTTCGCTGGTTAAAACATGATAAACTGCCCTCTTGGGAGCCAAAACACGCGCTAAAGTGCCCTCTTGGGAGCCAAAACGTGCGCTAAAGTGCCCTCCTGGGAGCCAAAAAATCATTAGCAAAAGTGCCCTCTTGGCAAAACACACTAAACTGCCCCCTTGGCTGGTTAAAACATGATAAACTGCCCTCTTGGGAGCCAAAACAAGCGCTAAAGTTCCCTCTTGGGAGCCAAAACGTGCGCTAAAGTGCCCTCCTGGGAGCCAAAAAAGCATGAGCAAAAGTGCCCTCTTGGCAAAACACACTAAACTGCCCCCTTGGCTGGTTAAAACATGATAAACTGCCCTCTTGGGAGCCAAAACAAGCGCTAAAGTGCCCTCTTGGGAGCCAAAACGTGCGCTAAAGTGCCCTCCTAGGAGCCAAAACGTCTGCTAAAGTGCCCTCCTGGGAGCCAAAAAAGCGTGCCAAACTGCACTCTTGGATGGCAAAACACACTAAACTGCCCCCTTGGCTGGTTAAAACATGATAAACTGCCCTCTTGGGAGCCAAAACACGCGCTAAACTGCCCCCTTGGCTGGTTAAAACATGATAAACTGCCCTCTTGGGAGCCAAAACACGCGCTAAAGTGCCCTCTTGGGAGCCAAAACGTGCGCTAAAGTGCCCTCCTGGGAGCCAAAAAAGCATGAGCAAAAGTGCCCTCTTGGCAAAACACACTAAACTGCCCCCTTGGCTGGTTAAAACATGATAAACTGCCCTCCTGGGAGCCAAAACGTGCGCTAAATTGTTCTCCTGGGAGCCAAAACGTGTGCTATAGTGCCCTCCTGGGAGCCAAAACGCGCGCTAAAGTGCCCCCTTGCCTGGTTAAAACATGATAAACTGCCCTCTTTGGAGCCAAAACATGCACTAAAGTGCCTTCTTGGGAGCCAAAACGCGCGCTAAATCGCCCTTCTTTTCGCCCCTGCCCTTCAAAAAGTCTGCGCACGCCAGCATAAGCAAGTTCCACTAAAATTATATGGGCAGGTACTGGAGCAGGTCAGAGAGATCAGATTTTTGGGAATTATATTTGATGAAAAACTCACCTGGGGTCAACAAATCAAAAAATGATTAACAAATGCAAAAAGTTCAATAACTTATTAAGATGTCTAGCAGGTCTAGACTGGGGAACAAACAGAAGATCTCTGGTAAATATATATAGGGCCCTCATGAGATCAATACTAGATTATGGGTATTTAGCATATATGTCTGCTTCAGAAACAAATTTAAAGAAACTGGACAGGGAACAATCACAAGCCATTCGTACAGGTACAGGAGCATTTAAAACATCTCCAATATCAGCACTTCAGGTAGAAGTGGGCGAAATGCCGCTGAGAATTAGAAGGGACCAGATCATGCTGGCATATTGGGTCAATTTGGAGGGACATGGGGCATTGCATTCAACAAAGGCTACCCTGCAGGAGTGTTGGGAACCAAGGGAAATTAAAGTTAGAAGTTTTGGGTGGGTTGGCAAAGAAATGGCTCAAAAAATAAGGTTAAAGGGATATTTCGGTGTGAATTAAATCCATGGTCTAAATCACCGTGAAACTGTGTTAGACTCCCTCTCGAGAGATCAAGTTAGCAGACCGCTAATTTACAAATATAAACCGCCACCAAAAAGCCACAAATAATGCTCAGAACAGCACCAAACTTCAGCAACAGTACAAATAAAATAAAAACAATACCAAAAAAATACCGACATGGACAATGGTACAAAACTATATAAATCAGCAATACCCTGATGAAGTGTTCATCTTCACAGATGGATCAAAAGACCCGCAAACAGGACATACAGGAACAGCAGTTTACATCCCAAAATTTAATATAGGCATCAAAAACAGGACATCAGATCATCTCTCAGTGTATGCAGTTGAAATGATGGGGATAATATTAGCATTGCAGTGGGTGGAGGATAGTAGTCAACACAAAGTAACAATAGCAACAGATAGTATCTCAACACTTACAAGTATTCAATCAGGGAATTCATGCAGGCAAGATCTTTTACTGGAAATATCAAATCAAATATACAGATTACACAATAAAAGTGTGGATGTTTCTTTCCTCTGGGTTCCTGCCCACGTAGGAGTCGAAGGAAATGAAGAAGCAGATATATTGGCCAAACAAGCGCAACACAAACACAATAAACATCGAAATACCACTAAGCAGGGCAGAAATCAAATCTATGATCGGTAAACACATGTACAAAATCTGGCAGGAAAGTTGGGATAATATGAACACAGGAAGACATCTTTACAGTATACAACCACAAGTCAAAAATAGTGAAATAACCGGAGGGAAGAAATTATCTTAACTCGACTCAGAATAGGACACACAGGACTCAAACACACACTCAGTAAAATAGGGAAACATCCAACAGGTTTGTGTTCACAATGTACACAACCAGAAACAGTCTAACATGTATTGCTGGAGTGTAGTAAGTACAGGGAGGAACGACAGGAAGTTCTCCAAATGCTGACAGAAGAAAAGCTGGAATTGACCTTAAGGAATTTATTAGGGAGTACATCAAAAAAGGGGATGAGTGTTTTAATGAAATACCTAAAGGACACAGGTATAGGATATAGACTATAGGGAATAACAGTTAATTTCTTTTTGTCTCTTCTCTTTCTTTATTATTTTCTAGTTCTGACCATCTCATATTCCACACTCCAGTCCAGTAGGTGGCGGTAAATGCACCTAAAAGCTGGTTGCCAACCGCCAATAAAAGCCAGTAAAAGAAGAAGAAGAAGAAACATGCCCGAGTTTATTGGATAAACAAAACTGTATGACCGACTAGCAGTAACGTTACATTTGTAAACAAAGTCGCATTCAGGTAACTCTCTCTGACCATATTCCATTCAACGTACAGGTTATTGCAGCATTTCGCACCTGCACTACCGATCGCTAGTAAGTGCGTGATATTAAACTAGTCACCGAATAACCCTAGCTAATACTGTCAATGGCTTATGTTCATTTTTGACAGTTTATTAGCTGTTCGCTAGTTAGCTAAATGTTGACAGTCAGTCTTGTACGGTTTTCTTTCAAGGAGGCATCTTGACAGCTTCCCTCTTAACTGTCTTGTATTGTTTAATTTCACCATCGACATTGACAAAGACTCTTATGCGAATGTATTAATAATGATAACTGCCTATATGGATTCTTAAGATACTAGATCCAACTTCAAGTTAATAGGCCTGAAGCCAATGTTTGCTAAATTAGCGTTAGCGTTAACTTGCTTAATACTAACGTTACACCTAGTAGACCGGCCGTCATTGAGCTGTTGACAACAGCCGCTTGGCACAAGGCACTCCCGTGAGATACAACACATGATGATTAACTTTGTTTGACAACCAGAGACTGTCGGCAGGAAGTTATGGCTGACCGTTGTTGGCCTCTGTTTCGGATTAACACGCGACCGCGTTAACTGGCGACGTTCATCTGAATGCGTCTCTGGTTGTCGTTGCTACAGCAGATGTTGAAAACTGGAAGAGAGGACGTAGCTGTCCTCGTTAACGCCTTTTTTTTTACATTTCCATTACAAAACACACCCAATTCTCTTTTGAGTCTTGTTGGAGGAAACGTGTTTCGTATAATAGTCGCTGATTGGACGGGGGCTTGTCGTTACAGCAGATGGACACAGGAAAAGAGAACGTTGCCCTGTGTGTCTCTATGTTTCTAATACACCTGTTTGTCTTTAAAAACCTGTCAGAGTAAAGATTTATCACATAACAGAATCATTCAGCCCCTATAAAAAAAGAAGGAATAAACCCATATATTTTACGGGATTCAAACTCAAATTCAAACCGGTGGAGGAAAATGACTCATCGATTGCAGAGAACAAGATGATGTCAGAGGTTTTGTTTGACCAGCCATCCCACAGAGCCCAAATTTTAGATTTACTATAAGACAAAAAAAAAAAAAAAAGTGAATTCTCACATTTGAGAAGCTGGAACCAGAGAGTTCTGGATTTGTATCCTTAGAAATCGACTTAGTGATCAATAATAAAAAAATTAAAAATATCTAATCTTAGCAGCTATTGTTCACTCATTCATCACTGCTTTCCATTGGTCCCTGTTGATTACCTGAGCCAATCACTGAGCTCAGGTTTGAACAGCTTGCTAGCTGACACAATGTGGATCATATACTGTTTTTGTGTTTTCCAGGTGTGACTATGGGGAAGTCTTTTTCCCAGCTCACTAAACAGACAGAGGATAATGGTCCAGACAGTATGACCTCTCCTCTGAAGGACACTCAGAATGAGGACGGGAAGGGTGGAGACGTTGCACAGTTTCCCTATGTGGAATTCACAGGACGGGACAGTGTGACATGTCCCACATGTCAGGGCACCGGAAGGATTCCTAGAGGTGCTCTTAAGCAAGCAGACTGAAGACTGAAAAGTTGTCTTTTTTCCATAGCCACATGATTTTGCATTATCCAGTTATAATCCCAAAGCTAACCAGGGGGATGATGGAATAGGCTTTAGTTGCATCACAAACATAGTTTACTAAGGAGCTGACAGTGACTCATCATTGATTTTGGCCTGTTTCAGGACAAGAAAATCAACTTGTGGCATTGATTCCATACAGTGACCAAAGGCTGCGACCCAGAAGGACGTGAGTACTTTATCTTTGTATATCCTTCAGAAACACTGTTAAACAAAGACATGTGAGATGTGGGAAGGTGGGTTAAACTCCCAAGTTTAGCTAACATGCTAATTTGTTTGTGTTTTGAATTTTTTTTTTTATTGCATGGAAACCTTTTACCACATAAAATTTTACCGTCACTTTGTTGGAGTGACGGTATCGGTCACGCCCACGCCCAATGACATTAAATCAGACCTGCCAACCTGTACGCATTTTGCGTAGCAAGTACGCAATTTGACATCTAACTACGCTGGTACGAGTCGCCCTTCTAAACTACGCAAAAAGCTGCGGACATGTGAGTTCTGTGGCAAATGTGCACGTGCGGTACTCATGTCTGACAACACGATGCAGCTGCGTGGTGAAGCAGTTTCAGCCAATCATTGTAGAAAAGCGGAGAATAACGAGTCTACCGAACCTATAGCGTAACATCCCCGCCCCCCTCCTCCCTGCCTCCGAGTCATCCTGCCCTCTGCCTCCCTCTCCGTCCTCCGTTCCCCACTCGCTGCAGTTGGCGCTTAAAAAGGTAAACTGTGTGTGTGTGTGTGTGTGTGTGTGTGTGTGTGTGTGTGTCAGCGGACCTGCCAGCTTTTGGTAAATGTGAACCGTTACGCGTAACGTTACTTTCACTGTGGAAACATTCGTGCCGAAGTCTAAGTGAAAAAACGAAAAAAAAAAAAGATTTGCGAGGTGTTTTTTCTTAGCAAATCTATCGATCATGTTCCCCTAATGACCCCAATACATCGTCAAAGAAAAAAGAGGAATAAGAGGCAGCGGTGCGTGCGTGTGTGTGTACTTTAGCCTTTTTATATATCCATTGCAGATAGAGTAGGCCTGTATATAAGGAGGAATGTGATTATTTATACAGTTTAAATATGTAGCCAACAAATCTTTTACAGCAAGTTTTGCAACCACTGCCATGGCAGATGAGGGGGACGAAGACAGGAAGGGACAGGGCAGCAGACCTGCCAAACAGAAGAGGGTCCATGTCCCCCAGAAGTTTTTGAATAAATATCAAGAACAATGGCCATGCTTGCAACCCTCTAAAGTTCCTCATCAGGCATTTTGTACAGTGTGCAATTATGATGTGGACATAAGCCACCAGGGAGCTGCAGGTAATATATAAAATAGCCCTGGTGATGTGTGCATACGTGCTGTAAGCCAATTTAATTATTACATTCCTGAAAACAAAAACACCTATTGCAATATACAAAATAAATTATTACCATTTTTTAATTAAAATAATTTTTTGATTAAATAAGTATTGAAATAATTCAATGCAGTTAACTTGTGGCTATCAGCTTGTATAATCACACATATCATATAAAGAAAGCAAGTGCAACTCTTTAGTTTTACTGTTCAATATTAAAATGTCCAGTGCAGTGCACAAGATATTCTGGAGTCAGGTCAAATTGTAAAAAATGTCTATCACTTAACTAATCAAAATAAGAACTATGAACAAGTGTGTGTGTGTGTGTGTGTGTGTGTGTGTGTTTTGCAGACTGTGGAGGGCAAAAAACATTTAAAATATAGGTTTTATTGTTTTTTATAACCGATTTCCAGCCAGTGAATGGGGAAATTACTGCATGCAAAGCAATGGAGTTGCAAAAGTCTGCGAAAAAAAGCTGCACAACACAAGTGGTACTCAAAATATTTTGACAAGGTTGGCAGGTCTGTTAAATTATACAATTTTTTGTATAATTTAATGTCATTGGGCGTAGGCGTGACCTGCAGGCTCTGTAGCGCCCCCTATTGTTCTTGCCTGCCTTCCACATGTGCATAGATGAACGAAATTCATTACGCAGATTCATGATGAGCAGACGCACAAAAAAGTCGTGGGACTGATACCGTCACTCCAACAGGAAGTCGGCCATTTTGATGTGTGGCGGCGTTTTTGACAAATTCATGCCTACTTTGAAAACTATCTTGTCCTAGAGCTTAAACACCACCATCTTCACATTCAGTCAGTATCATCTTCATGCCTTGAAGAACAAAAGTTATGGAAATCTTTCAGCTGTATCATACCTGGTGGGCGTGACGGCGGACGCCATTTTTTTCCTTCGATGTCAAGCATCAAGTCCTTATAACTTCCACATGCAATGCCCTATCTCCACCAAATTCCTCATACATGTAGAGAGTCTCGCCCTGAACACATCTACACATCCATACAAAGTCCACCATTTTGAATTTGGTGGCCATTTGGAAATATTGCCGTACATCATACTTTCACGTCTTCCTCCTACAGATTGGACACCACAGACTTCACAGTCAATCAGTATACTCCTCAAACCATGCCAATGACACGCTAGGAAAATCTTTATCATACGTCATACCTTCTGGCCGTGGCAGTGCCCGCCATTAAAATCCTTCCTCATGAAGCATCAAGTCCTCATAACTTCTTCATACAATTTCCAATCTCAGCCAAATCTCTCAGGAATGTAGAGGGAGTCGCCCTGAATAGATCTGTGCATCAATACTGTGTCATATCAATAGCGCCACCCACTGGACACAGGAAGTAAGTTTTATCTCAGTCAATTTAGGCTTCCTACATGAATGAATGAAATCTAGCATGCATGTTTGTTATGACAAGAGGCACAAAAAACTAATTTAGACCCAAACTCTCAGTCCAACAGGAAGTTGTCAATTTTTAATTGGTAGCACATCAATGTATGGTGTAAGTGATACAAGTCGTCCACTAGATGGCATTGTTTTCTTTCAAGTCACATGTATCCTATTTGGTTAGGAACCTCTGAATAACCTCTGAATAATTCCATTCCAGGAAGTCAGCCTCATATTTATCAGATTTTTTTGAAACTTCAAAATGTGGCAGCACACACTTTATAGAATAAAAACTAGAAAACAAAGCAGAAATTAGATCAAAAGCTTGACATTGATACACAGCCATAAATACATTTTTTAAAGAAGGCAAGTAAAGCATTATTTTACACTCATTTATGTGTAGTGATGACAAACATAGTCACATGTACATGGCATTTGCAGGTAGTTTTGTCCAAATTGCACATTACAACATGGCATAATTGAAGGGTAATGTTTAGAGCCACATAATGGATAAGTCAGTGGTAGTTAGCCACAGCACACAATTTTCAAATAAGCCAATTTGCTAAGAATGCCATTCGCGTGTTGTGTTTGCCCTGTCAATGTGGCACACAACAAGATGTGTGTCGTTGTGATTCTGCCCAACTTTTCCGCGATGAACGCAGTGGCTTCCCCTGCGATTTGAAACAACTGAGTGATTTCTTTGGTTAAACACAGCTACTGCAGACGCTTGTCAAACCTGGTCACTTGACCGCTGTCCCTTTCCAAAAGGAAGAATCACATCTGGCTGCACTCAACTACCTATCTAAATCTGTGGCATTCCACTTCCATCCTCCCCTATGACGCGCTGCCTCCCTGCCTTCACAGTGACAACAGAAGAGAGTGTGTTGGTTGCGCCGGTAGTCGAGTGGTTAGAGTGCATGCCACATACGCAGTGGACCCGGCTTCGAATTTAGGGCGGAGGAAGTTTACTGCAAGCCACAACCCCCCCTTCTCTGTCCCAATTCCAATCTATTCCCTGCAAAAACCAGGTGTCTATGCCTGAATTCCATACAAAGGCAAAGAAAAGGCTGTAACACTTCACACAACGTAACAGTGCAGAATCAATTGTCAAAACATATCTGATTACTAAATGTTTTAGAAATCATTCACCTGTAGTCCATTTTGGATTTCTGTGGATTGCAGGAAGTTGTTCTGACTTCACCTGAAAGCGCTTAATACTGGCAGGGGCAACACACTATGTTACAAACACACGTTGGGAGGAGACGCTGATGTTCACCGCCCACGTGCACTGTCCCAAACACAGGCCGCCTCTGTAAACAATAATCAAGCAATGGGGCTTCAACCGCAGCATGCCTGGACGGAAGCATGCCCCGACGCGCGCGTGGCCGGCTTGCAGCTTTAATTGACTTTTGTATTGTATTGTTTATTCTTTTGCTTTTATTATTGTTTATTACAATACCACTGTCCTTTGTCTGCTGTGATAAAGAAATTTCCCCGTTTGCGGGACAAATAAAGGAAATTATGCTTTTGATTCTGATGAATGAGGGAAACTTGAACAGAAGTTAACTGGCCAAAGAAGAGGAAGTTTACAGTGGGATAATGGTGGACATCAATGTTAAGAAAGTTACATTAATAGATGCATGACACACAATATTGGGCTCACATGTGGATAATTAGAAGTTAGTAAGTGTTTGAGAGGCACTATGCTTCGACTTAATGCACTTTTTGTTCAGCGTTTCATCTCAGTTTGTATCGAATTGTGTGAAACTGTCACCAAATTGCATTGAATCTCTAGAGAAATCTTGCAATTTACCTTTTTACGGGCATTTTATATTCTTCAGTTATACAGGTTTTCTTATGTATTATTATATGATTGTCTTGCAATATGTCATTTACATTCAGTCTCAACAGGATTTTTCTCACACCAGCTGTGGTTAATAACAATGGCCAGTCCTCTGGAAGCGGAGTAGACTTCACAGCTGACTCTTCCTTTTGGAGATCAAAGCATAAAATGTGTTCAGCATATCCAGCAACATGGCCTCACGCATGATAATGGCACTCCTGTGACATTTTGAGTATGTTGCTGTTTTTGTCGAGGTCTCTGCTGATGTCTCCTCTTTCCCTCCTTGATTCCAGCTTTCACTCTTGCTCTGGCAGTGTTGTATGCGTCCTTGTCACCTGACTGAAAGGCAGTTTTTTGGCTCTGAAAAGAGCCCTCACATCTCCATTGATCAAGGCCTTCTGGTTGCAGTCTTTATGATCACCACGTCACCATCACATTTGTTGATATATGGTGTCACTAAAGATGTATATTCTTCAAGACTTTTATCCTGAATGGCAGCATCTCTGAACATTTTGACAGTCTGTTTTTTTCAGACTAGTCCTGTAAGGCTGCTTTAGCTTTAGCAATCTGCACTTCAACACATTTTAACTGATGGTTTGACCCAGAGTAAGCAGGCAGTAGTAGTAGTAGCAGAGAAATCTGACCCGACTGGCCAAAGTTAGGACATGGAAGGGCTTTGTTGCTGACCAAAATATTTGTTAAAAAACACAACCATCCAGTTTTGTTGTCATGCTGAAAAAGGTCTGCCCATCCAGTGCAGTAGCTTGATCCAGGTTGTTGGGGGTTAACCACGTCTCTGTGAAGATGTGTGCACAGTAGTCTCTGATTTCCCATTTCTAAATGAGCCTGTGTCACACCCCATCCACTTAATTCTCCTGCAACTGGACATTAGCCAAATGAAGGCTTGGTAGAGGACCAACGTTTGGTCTGAGTTTGGTTATCCTAGCTCTGATGCTGCCTCTCTTTCCTCTCTTAATGGGGAGGTCGAAGCGCTTTAGGTGATGTTTTGTCCTGCTGTTCTGGATGGCCGCTTGGCGGCTGGTGGAGATCCTTGGGTGGTCTCCCGCACTTAATCCAAACCCCACACTTCCTTTTCCAATGTTGATAAGTGCATCTCTATCATAGGCAATGCATACTTCAGTCGAAGCAGGCATAGAGGCAAAAACATAGAAAAATAGATCATAAATATAGCGAAGATTGAAAGAGCAACTGACCGCCGCATCTGCATGCAGGGCTGTTGCCGCAAGACTTAATCAACCAAGCATTGCAGCTCTATTGTAGTTCTTATTAAAATGAATTGTCATTAGTTAATCTATAATAACTACACTATAATAAACACTTCACAGAAGAAAGGATTGATGGACAGTTACAGTAATCAAGAAAACTCAACATGGGGCATTTTGATAGGAGAGGGTTCTTTCCCAATACATGAATAGAAACAAGGTGAGGTTCTGAGGCAGTACCTGCAGCACAATCAGGTCAGACCTTAAGCTAGTGCGGAGGGTCCTGGGTTCCTCATGGTGCAAGACAATGCCTGGCCTCATGTTGTCAGATTGTGTAGGCAGTTCCTGGATGATCCAATCATATACATTTATTTTTCTCACTTTTAAAGGAAGGAGGTTAATGGGAGTCTTTCACCAAATGCAGAACAATGCCTTTCAAGCAGAGGTTCTTAACCATCCTGTTGTGTGGTAGTTTGTGATAATAACGTGGCTCAATTCACTTCCTGTCTACCACTAGTCAAATATTGTTGGTTCATACTGTGAATTTGGAAGTATCTTCTGTTGAAATGTTCCTTCAATAATTGCATTTTATTTAGAGATCAAGCCTCCTTTGTGTTAATGCAGAGGCATCCAGGGAAAAAGTGTTGTTCAGCAAATAATAATAATAATAATAATAAAAAATAATCATTGCTGCAACAGAAAATGACATCCTCCAGCAAAGCAAGTGCATTAGCCAATCAAATCCACCAAAAAATGCATTCTTGGTAGGTAACTTTTAATCATAACAGGCTAATTCCACTGTTTGAATGGTCTATCATTAGAACTTTTCACAATACTGTGATTCATGTTGCAAATAATCATTTTCTTCTATAGGGTAATGTGACATTGATAGTACGGGTAAAATGTGAAATGACATCTGTGTAAGATTGTCTTGTGTCCTTTTTTAGGAAGTTGTACGTATCCGCATCAGTGGTGGTCTGCCTGTTACTGTCCAGTCTGGCTGTCTTCTTCCTCTTCCCTCGCTCCATTGATGTGTCCTACGTCGGGGTGAAGTCAGTTTTTGTCAGCTACGACCAAGAAAAGCGCAGCGTCTATCTCAACATCACGGTGAGCTCTTGGTCAGAAACAAAATAAAAGCAGAATAACAGTATACATGTGTCTGTTCAGGAAAAAGGGTAGCTTGAATGTGTCATATAACACGAACACATATCAGTTATGCATGGTGGAGACACAGAGAGCGCCATAACTAGAAAAGGATGGTATAAAAGTATGCTTAGGAAATTATATTCTAAGCTTTTTCCCAAGCGTGAGAATCTATCAAAGCAGACGTCCCTCTGTTGTCTCCATTATTACAAACCCTGTATGCTTCAGAACATAATCTCCAAACTGGTCTGTACTGCCCCCTTGTGGATAAATGATTAATAACCTCAGAAAGCTAACATTGCTGATGATCATCAATCAGAAAATGTTTAGCTTTAAGGGCCTAAGTTAGGGCTCAGAGGGGAAGGGCAATTACCTGAGAGTTTACAGAATGCAACTAATCAAATTTTTGATTTAACTGTGATTTAATTAGAAGTGTCCAGTATAGCCCCCATCTAGCCGAAATCAAAGTGTCCTTTTGGTCACAGGCATTTATTTTGCACATCCGTGTTGTCAAGCATGCTATGAGAACTAGATGAAATAAAATTACACAAAATCATAAAGGGTGTTTGGTACAACTCTAATGCAAAAATAGAATTCTAATGTACAACAGACATTAAAATAAATATAACAAACGCATAGCTTACTTTCAAAGGCTATAAGCGATCAAACATAAATGTACATTTACAGAAACATAATTTGGCTATTAAACAATTATTCAGTAAACTAGCACATTTGTCACTAACTCAACTGACAGTAAATAACATAATACAGATCATCTATTGCTTTTTTCATATTCCTTAGGTTGCCACGTAAAATGACGTGGACCCGTCGTGTTCAGCATCTCCTCGACTGTCTGTTTTACATGCTCTGCTGTATGAGACCCACGAAACTAGTACAGTGCGCATACCGGCACGTTGTAACTCGAAAGTGGAATCATTGTAATGTAATGCTGAGATGGTAGGGCATACCGGGGATTCAAAAACTCCAGGTGACAAAGAAAACCCTGGTCCTCTACCACAGAGATGAGCTGAGAGATTTATTCAGTTACCTTCTCGGTAATGTTTTTGGCCACATCGCTGTCTCGAGGATATTTCTCTTTCCTTTTGAAAGTATCTGCGAGTGTTTGCTGCTTTGGTGCCTTTGCCTGTATTGCTTGAGTGAACTCGTTGTAATCTTTGAGTGTTTGTTTTTTTATGTGCCGTATCAAATGTGTAGTATTAAATGCGGCTCTTTTGTCACCCCCTATTGCAGACACGTATTGCAGATATTACATGTCATATTACATATTAACTGTCGCCGTTGGACTGCTTTCTAATTTATGTTATTTCCACACTGCAGACATTCTCTGATGTTCTGATGTAAAAAATAAAATAAAATAGGGCTTTGCTGATCTCGATCAGTGAAAAACTGCCCGTATCGGCCCCAGCATAGTTAACATAACAAGTATTACTTATTTGCATTGGCAATGTGGCTAAATTGCAAATAAATTGGTTTATTCAACATTTTTTCGACATGTCTTCATAAATGACAGATCATAAAAAAATTATCAATAATTAACGATATCGAATAATTGAAACTTCACTATCATGATAGACTTTTCAGCTGTATCGCCCAGGCCTACTCCAGGTAGCAACTGTCACTTATGTACGTCACTTGTGGCCATCAGACATGAGTAACATCAGATATTATTTATTATTTTCTTATGGCAACAGGAACAGCTAAATGTAGCTGTTTTCTTAAAAAAATTGTATGTTCACCAGTTTTATATGTGTTATAATATGACTTATGATATATTAGCTCTAGAAATATTTGATTTAACTTTTTCCCATGGTTAGAACTGAAATCAAGCTTTTTTATTTAATCACAGAGAGATTGAAGTACCAAAAAAATGCTACCGCTGGGTAACGGTATCGAATTCTAGGTGCCGGTAATAACATTTGATTTGATCACTGAGAAGTGCGTGTGTCCCAGGAAATACAGAGTTGCAAATGGAGATTTAGAGGACTTATGGCCTCCACCCGCATTTGTCTCAGCCACAAACATTCACCCATGATAAAACAATTTAAACAAAGTGTTTCTTTTGGGGTGTATTGAGGTAAGGAAATGCATGTCCACTGCTAGAAGTATACAATTAACTGTCCCACTTTCTGCTTCTCCTCTAGAACACTCTCAATATCACCAACAATAACTACTACTCAGTGGAGGTGGCCAACATCACAGCTCAGGTGCAATTTGCCAAGACAGTGATCGGTAAATCTCGCATCAATAACACCACTGCCATCAGTCCTCTGGACATGAAACAGGTAAAGTTCAGTGTCTGTTCAGTTAACTAGTCCTCTGTGTGGGTACAACTCTGACTGTATATTGTTGTCTCCATTTCTGTTTTCAGATTGATTACATGGTTCCCACCACCCTCGCTGATGAGATGAACTACATGTAGTAAGTGTTGTATAAACTTAACCAGAATATGGACCACTGGCCATGTTTAGACATGATTTGATCCATTTATACACATCTGCCAAATGTTTTATCAAGTTGAGCTGTTTACATGAACCTCTTCATCACACATAGAGAATTAAGATTTGAGATTCCAGATAACATAGATAAAAAAAATTTTCAGGAATTACTTATTATGCCTCTGCAACAGCAACAGCTGTGGCCCAAGGCGATATGTTTTGGGGTTTTCCATCCGTCCATCCGTCTGGAGCCAGATCAAGAACATACGTTTTGTTAATTGGAAAAACATTTTTTATTGAAAAAATAAAATTTGATCTTGAATTATAAGAATACATTCAAAATAAAAATAAGTCGATGAAAAATGTTGATTTCAATTCTGATATTCTTTTGGATTTGAAATTGAAACTTTTTCTTATATATCATTTCATATTTTGAGGTCTGATTTTTCCAGTTGCTGCTGGATTGTATGTTTTCAGATTCAGATATTATTTTTTATAGTTTCAGAGTTTTGGCCCTGCTCTGGCATTGGGGGCATGGCATCAACTGAGAGGGCCGTTGGATTGTGAGTGACAGTAATACAATAAAGGGCCTTCCCCAATTACGTTCCCTTCAGGAAATGTATTCACCTGATTAGCAGTGAATTAAATAATGCTCAGAACAAAGTTAGATTCAACAAGCTGATTTAGACCACTCTTGGCAATTCTCAATATATAAGAGCAGTGAAGTATGCCAGGTTTAACAGCCAGATTTGAATGCGAATAAAATAACATCTGAATCTTAAATATTCAATCTGCAACAGAAAAAATAAGACCTTGAATATAAATTGTGTTTAAATTGAAATTAACCTTTTCCTAGACTTATTTTTAATTTAAATTTTTTTTATTTTTATGTTTTTGATTATTTTTTATAATTCAAGATCAAATCTTGAACTTTTTTAACAATTTTAATTTGTTCAATCATTTCCTTTCTTTTTTCTTTTTTTTTGGCTCCATGCATCCTTCCATACATACATGTTTCTACTGTGACTTGAGGGTGAACTGATTACATTTTGGTTCAAAGGTCATTGTGACCTCATAGTCCCAGATTCTTGTTGACGCGATATCTCAGAAATGCCTTGAGGGAATTTTTTTCAAATCCGGTACAAATGTTCACTATGACTCAAGGATGCACTGATTAGAATTCGGTGACCAAAGGTCGGAGGTCTAGGTTATTGTGACCTCTCACAACACCTTTTTGCCATTACTGAAGAATTCATAAATAAAGTACAGTAAGATTGGACATGCAGATGGATATCCAAATTTCATATCCAAAAAGGTTACATGCACTGCATTCAATTCAGTAAGAAAATGTTCTGGCCTTTAGTATACAGCTCTTGAACAGCAATTTGACTTGTGCGCAGAGGCATACAACCTCTGTGCAGTTATTCTAGTTTTACAAAACACTACATTAAAAACAAGTATTTTACTGTAGTATGTTATGATACTGTGTCTTAATGTAATTATTGAATTCATTATTATTTAATCTGTTAATAATTTATTGGATGACTAGTTTAGTCTAGCATCATCAGTAATCAGGATAAACATTTGTCAAACAGGCCAAGGTGATATTTATCCCTAAAAGTAGGGATGTTGTGGAGATTTTGAGATCATTTGGAAACAGTATCTCTATTACATATCAGCTTTTCAAAACAGTTGTCTATGCATTTTCTCATCAGCTGATCATAGATCTCCCTACACAGGAGCAGACGGTTTACAATGAAAATGGAATCAAATGCTGAACATTACAGATAAACAAATCAGATACCACCTGTATGTTGACATGCATCACAATGCTGTGGTATTTTTATATTGTATTGTATTTATTTCCAAGTCACAAACATTCATAAAAGCTATCTAATGTTCAAGACAGACACCGAACACTCCATCAAATAAAATGTTACCAACACCCCTTACAGTGAATGTGAGATTGCCACCCTACATGAGGTGTTTCAACTTTTTTTTAATCATTACTTTCATCAACCCCTGTCCAGACTGTAGAGTTATCAGACTAAAAAGGGATTACTTTATATATTTAAACACTGGCAATTATTTATTTTTTTGGTAAGTTCATATTTGCTAACACTTGATTTATTTTCCAGTGACTACTGTACTCTGCAAACCATCAAGGTCCACAATATTGTTGTCATGATGCAGTAAGTTGTATTAATGCTCTTTCATTTATTGTCATCTTAATCTAAAAATGTGAGCTTACTTTGTGTAGTGTGTGTTTGTGGCCTCAGCCTGTCCCTCTCTACCCTCTGCAGAGTGACCGTCACCACAACGTACTTTGGTCATGCAGAGCAAGTGTCTCAGGAGATGTATCAGTATGTAGACTGTGGTGGAAACACCACATCTATCAAAGCGCTGCTTTTTCAGCATCCCACATGCTGCTGAGTGACCCCACCACTGTCCCCGGGACAAGCCCTAACTCAGGCCTGGAGGCTGGCCCACTGCGTTTTCCTTTTGCCTCCACCTGCAGTCTCTTACAAACTGCTGTTGTCACAATACCACAGTGTTCCCTTCAATATCAAAGAAATCAACACCAAGATCAGAAACAGATCTATATGGAAATGCGGAACTATGACTTTTCATGTCGTTACTTCAAAATGCTAGACATAATTTATCCATATCTCACAATCACATACCATGCCGTTTATCTCAAAGTAAGAGACTGCGTGTTGAGACCATCACTGAATTGTCTGATTTTGTTAAGATAGTAAATGATCTTGATGTGTTGCTCAAATTTAATTCTAAAGAGTCTATGCCACAGCCACACTTTAAAACTCACCCCTTTCACAATGGACGACTCCCTCTAATATATGCTTTTTGTCTTTTATGTTAATTGTTCAATTGGCATTTACTCCCACGTCAAACAGCTCTGCAGTAGTCACAGGTGTTTATTGGCTCCAGCCCTACTCAGTTGTGATGGAAACACAACGCCTGCCAAAACATGCAAGTTTTGACCCCTTGGTATGCTTGATAACTTTGTTGAAGTTAAGCACGCCTGCTTGTTAATACTTTCCCATCTGTTTCTGTTTAAGCAGCTCATACATCGTTTAGTCTGCGTTGAGTATTTAAAGGGGACTGAAGTAAAGGATATTAAAAAGTAACCACTGTTTTAGTGTCACTGGCCTCTGTGTCACTACATGAGCTTGTCAGCTATCTGATCAGTACTGTGCATGTGCACCTCTCAACAGAGATGAAAAAGAAGCGAGATGTCTGACTCCTCAGCAACTTCAATTGTCAGCTCCAGAAAAAACGTGTGTACTTTCGAGTGCTATTAATTAAGACTTGGATTTTCTGGATGTTGTTTGATGAGGTATGTGACCTGCTTCTTGCTACAGTCCTGCTACTTTCAGTGTATTGAACTGTGTTTAAAAAAAAAAAAGCATATAAGGTTGGAAAAAAAAAAAATATATATATATATATATAACGGCAGTCTTCAGTTACAACGATTTCGTCAACTCTCGTTTTTCTTTGATGGAATGAGTGGAACACATACTTCTTTGTCACAAAAATCAATCATGAAGTTTGAAATCTGAATATATTATGGTGTTCTGAAAATGTGATCAAAGTCTACTAGCTCAAAAGTCGAATGACCAACGTTGGTGATGTAGAAAATTGCATGAGTCACATGTTCTTTGTAGCATGGCCTCGTCTTCTGAGTGATTCTGATAACAGCTGATGACTTCTCTGGGCCCATTTTAATAGGGCTTGTTTGATATATCCAATAGACTCAGTCACAAACACTACAATAGGAAAGTCTTAAGAGCTCAGCATTAATCTGAAAGGGCGCATTATGATTTGAGCAAGTCAGGAAAGTCACTTGGAGCCATTTCAAAGCACTGTGCAAACAACTGGTTTTAAGTATAAAGTACATGGCACAGTTGTGTCACTGCCACGATCAGAAAACACAACCATCACCTGCTGCTGAGAGAAAACTGGTCAGGATGGTCAAGAGCCAACCAAAAACCACCAAAAAGCAAGTCTGCAGTGAATCAGAAGTGGCTGGAAGACAGGAGTCAGGGTCCACAAGTCAAGCGTGTATGGATCACCATGAGTTTTCTGTTGCAGTTTGGTTGGGTTTCAGCAGCAGAAATACTTTGTTAGATTTAAATGGCAAAGATTCTTGGTTTGGTTTAAGAATAAGAATAACTTCTACCATGTGGCTATATTTGTGGTCTTTTTTCCCTGAGACACTTAGCTATGACATTACGAAAACATAATTGTACAGTTACAGCCAAGTTTTTTGGCTGTAATTCTTTGTTTTCACTGCAAGAGTAAATTGATTAATTTTATATTATAACAAAAAAGCACCCTCAGTCACTTCATCTTGGCACCAGGCCTGCCTTGATATGATTTTGTATGGATTTTGTTGAATATTATTGATTCATTTCAGTTATCGTGACGATACTGTAAATTATATCTTGGCTTTCTTGTGTTTATTCTTTATCTCTGATCTATGATTTATGATTTGTCAATTTAACACCTAAGCAATGTGGGGGAATAAAAAAAGAAAAACTTGATGGGATTTGACCACCTACCAAACCATAGTGCCCTTTATGTCTGTTTAAAATGCACACTCCATTGGTAACCCCAAGCTTTCTGAAGCCTGTTCCTCCGACACAGTTTGTTGTGGCACAGAATCAACAAAATGTGGGGTTGTTACATGCTTAAGAGTTTTCTGCTCTACCGCTGTGTCTGATTCTGAGATAAGCTTATGTTGCTTATAGTGTTTCTTTCTGACTGCACTGTCTGCTATTATGAAGTGTGCAATCTGTTGTCATAACCACTAAAGTATGTTGTTGTCAGGTGCTCACTTTATAGCCTCTATAGTGCCATTTATTCTCACCCCCCCCCCCCCCCCCCGGTTTTAGTTTTGTTTCCAAAAACCAAGGCCCTGTGATCTAACTTTAGACGTTTTGGAAAACACGCTTTTTTTGTTTTCTAGATTTCTTTTATGATTACTTATTTGAGATTTTTGTAAAAATAATGTCTGCTATTCAAAGACTTAACGGACAGTCACATCAGGGTTTAAAAAACAAAGATATTTCAGAGTAAAATAATTTAATTTCAATGGAACCCGGACAAATGTGCATTTTGCACTTTTTATGCAAAGCTTTTGAATCAGTCCAACTTGATGAAGTTTGTCAAATGTTTTTGCACAACTGAATAATGGCAACCTATGTTACAAAGGTTGATCTTTAAGGAAATGGAGAGCAGGGAAGTTTTCATAGCCTGTGTGGCTTCATGCACTTGGATATAAAGAAGTAAAAACTCTTCCACAAACGAGGCATGGTTTATAGACTATAGTGAGATAGGCATGAACACATTCCATATGGCTATAGAGCTCTTAAGACTTATTAGAATGTCTTTGTTTGTTGGCATGCAGTTACCTTGCTAGCTTGTATTTCAACTACCCCAGCAGGTAACCACCAGTCACTATGCTTCTAGCACCACCTATGTCATGAGGATGAATTTCATTGTCACTTTCTGCTGTGAGCAGGTATGAACTCCACTGTAGATAGAGAAGATATACAACATCAATGCTGCACAGAGTGTGCCAAGAGCATGACATTGCCACTAGTTGGTAGTTTAAGCACAATTATTAGATAGTTACTCTTTGATTAGCATAGGTTTTGTAACTTATCACAGAATGCTAGGCTAGCAGTTTCCCCAAGTCAGAGTAAGATGGCAAACAAGTGTATTTTCTAAAATGGCGGACTGGTGTAGGGCTACAACTGACAATAGTTTAAATTAATGATTAATCTGTTAGACAAATTGCCAATCCTCACAATTACATGGCAACAACCGGCAAATATTTGACATTTGTGATTAATCAATTATCGAAAGCGGTGCATTAACTACTCATGAAGTCCTGGTGCACCTCCAACAAATTATGATTTGCATTTCAAATGTTTTTTATCATTTTGGTTTTCAGTGTTATTTAAGGCTGTGCAGCATTTGAAATTAAATAAATATTTAGAGTGTTGTATATGTCACATGTTAGAAACAATGCACACATGGTGACAGAAAATCAGACCACTGAAGTCTTCAGGTCAATAAATCATAAAGGGCTGTTTAATTATAATTTTATAGTTATCATTATTAGTTGTAGTTGCTGTGGTAAAATTTATGAAATCAGAATTCTAACTTTCTAACATTTTTTGAATGTGTCATTATATTCTGCTCTACCTGTCCTACTGACAAGAGTTTATCTTAAATTTTAGGGCACCCTGTAATTTAATTGCTGTTATGAATGTTCATGTTGATTTGCACGTCATGCTATCCAATCACTTTCACATTCTTTTACCTGTGTTGGTCTGTCCTTGGGAATGGTGTTTTTAAGGTTTCTACCTTAAAAATATGAATAGGAATATCTTGTCACACATTTCACATCTGATGTTACTCTGAAAAGCTGTATATTTTTTCAAACCTCTACTGGAAAATGATCCTGTTGTATAAACCTATTTTTAACTAAAAAAAACATCTGACATATCTAGAAATGTGAATGATTTATGTCCACATCCTGTAAATACTTAGAAATTGTGTTTTGAAGATCTTCATACAAACTTTGCTAAGCTACAAGAGTTACATTTGTATTGAATGCAATATAAAGTAAAGCACAAGTATAATTAGCTTTTTTGTCTGACATACACCCTTGACTTGGTTAACAATCCCTATTAATATCTAAAATTTGAAAAGCTATTTTAGACTCCTACCTCTAATGTCATTTTAAACCTTTTGTTGGTCATTTTCATTCATAGTGATTGTTTTGGTGTTACAATTAAAGTTTTAGAACATGATTATCTGTGCTGGGCTTTTTTATTGGAAAAATAATGCATCAATGTACACAATCTGTAGTGGCAAATATAAACTGGGTCATGATCATGCATATAAATTGATTTGAGAAATACACCTTGCAGTTGTGTGCTAACAGTGAATATGAGCCTGATGTAAGACCAAGTTCAGATGCTCCCTTTATAATAACAAGGCTGGAGTGAGGGAGCACTCAAGGCCACAAATAGGGACATGGGTTCGACAATTTGTAGGCATTAAGGAACACATTAAAAAATGCAGATGATAGTCTTGCGTGATCATGACGAGGGGGGTGGTCCAAGAAGGGCGTTGGTGACATTGACCCCAGGTATAAAAGGGCGTGATCCGGGGAGATTTCTCAGTTGCCCCGGGGTACCTAATGGATTTATAACTTCTCTTGGAATAAACACCTTTTTGACTGAAGACCTGCTGCCTCGCCTCTGATTTGGACTTAGTCTCTGAGCAATTTTGGGACTTAGTCTCTGAGCAGTTTCCACCTCTGATTTGGACTTAGACTCAGAGCTGTTTCTCCTCTGATCTTGGACTTGATCAGAGGAGATTCACAGGGTCTGATAGTGGAATAAATGGACGGATAAGGAAAGTAGTCTCCCACTACAAACCTTATTCTTGTTGTACTACCATTATTATGAAAAGCACTATAGCTGATATATAATTTGTTATTAGGCAGACATGGCCGATTTAGGAGTACTCCTAACATTAAGATAAAAGTCTTTGTGAATAAGGTCCCTGGCCCATAGCTACCTTTGAGGACACCAAGGCCATGTCCTTTGTATCTCTTCTGGGTCATAATTAAATGTCCTAAAATGTGGCCAATTGCTAAAACTACTTGGTTGTATGGTGTGTTTTGAATAAAGGTTGACATCATCTCCCCAGCAGAGCTTAACAGCTCTATTGGAATTTTCCCTCCACAGACGCACGTCCTTAAATTAGGGAATGAACTTGCGCTCCTGGGGGCGGTTCAGCGAAAAGAGGAGGCGTGTTCCGGCGCAAACGTTCCCTGGTGCTATTTTGCTGTTTCAGAAAACAATTCCGCAACAGACCAGAAAAAAATAGTCTAAAGTCAGTGGCGCTTATTCAGATGCTATTTTAAGGGCGCATGCTTGGCCATAATGTAGCGTGTGCTCAACGTGCATACACTTTGCTTCTCTCATCTACAAGGAAGCAGTTCCCGGTTTTGCAAACCATACAAAAAAAGTTGAAAAGATTTAAACAGAAGAACTAATTCTGATATGCGACGCGCCCGCCGTAGCCGTGGGGGTCCGGGAGTGGCAATGCGCAATGTGCTCCTAGTGGAGCAGGTGGACGGAGATGGAGTTGGGGGAGGAGGAGGAAGGGGCACAACAGGAGCAGGTGGTGCGTTTGGAGACTTGAGGCGATGCACCTGAGAGGCCGCAGCAAAATCGCCACCCGGTCAAGACGGGCGTTAATACCTTGCCGCATCCCGGACAGTGCGGTCCGGTCTGACAATGCTGCCACGGCGTGTAGTGGGTCTGGATCCTCTGCACCTTGGTGTTTGCGCTGCTCCCTCATCAGCTGGCCGTTGCGCACTGCTCGGCCCGTGCGCACTGCTCCCGAGGCCGGTGTTATGCCGAGAAGTGCCTGCACGCCGGGATCTGCATGCCGCTCGCAGCATGAGGGGGGTGCAGTATTCGGCAGAGCTGGTGTTGAACTTGCCAAGATATGCATCCCTGGCTGATTAAGACAGATACACTGCTACATGTATGGAGTCCATGTTCATATGAATAAACACTGTTATGAGGTTACAGAAATTGTAATTAAGAGTGTTTATTCATACGAACATGGACTCCATACATGTAGCAGTGTGTCTGTCTTAAACAGCCAGGGATGCATATCTTGGCAAATTCAACACCAGCTCTGCCGAATACTGCATCTCCCTCATGCTGCGACCGGCATGCAGATCCCGGCGTACAGGCACTTCTCGGCATAACACCTGTTCTATGTCATGGGGTTGCCAGCCTTAGAAACAATTGTGGCAATTTCCTCCCACGCCCGTTTAACCAAAGCTAATTTGGATGGATTTCTCCCATCCCCATACAATGCCACTTCTCGGTCTTTTACAGCCCTGACGAGAACGTCAGTCTCCTCGGCTGTGAACCGCTCCTGGCGTGCGCCTGGCAAAATCGCCATTATAATAGCAATCCGCCATGGAACAAGCGCGCCTGCTTTTAAAGGGAATGTGAGATGACGCTCTGATTGGTTTATTGCACGTTACGCCCAAACCACACCTATGACTAATGTAGTTAGCCTACTTCAGACTCATTTTAGATTTGCGTCGGGCGCAAGAGTCATTTATCCCGCCGGCATAATAGCAACAGCGCCTGAGATCCGCCCACAAAGCTACTTGCGTTTTGCGTTTGATACTTGCATTTCAGATCGTTAAGATAGAGCCCTTAGTATTCTTTCTACTTTTATAGCACCTTAATCTCTTTGCATTTGTGGGAAGTTCAGCTATTTTGAAGTGAGAGGGTGCTTCTTTTGTAAGTGAAAACAGAATATGTTACCAAAATGCTGTAAATTTAGTATGTAATTGCTGAAATCTTGAGTGTTTACAGTAATGTTAATGTTCTAATATTCATCTATCAGGTGTGTCAGCTAGTTGGCGCTGTTCAAGCGGTTTTTAGCTCATAGGTAGAGGAAAGGGGGAAGAAAAAGTCAAGAGAGCAGAGATCGAGCTTTTGAACAGAGGAGGTGGCCTACAGCATTTCTAATCATCCACCTGCAATGCAGTAGGCTACTGAGTTCTCTCCCCAGACAGTTTAACAACCATTTACAACCTGGGCTACTAGCAACCCACATGAAAGGCTGGTTGGGTCAATGACCAATAGGTGACCCTAAGGACTCTGAAAGTACACTCCCACACAGAGTTTAAAAGCCTGCCAACTCCCCTCCAGAAAGTTACAACAGGGGAAGCCTCTTGGATGAGAGGTGAAATGTCTTACAGAAACAGAAACAAGTCCAGCTGCCTATGATACAGTACTTAGGACCTGCAAGTGGTTCACTTGCCATATGTTTAATTATTGAACCTGTGTTCCAGGTATACAGAAAGGATCTAACAGGGCTACTAGTCAAACATCTAAAAAAAAAAAAAAAAGACAAATGTAAGAAAAACAAAAAAGGATTGTAGCCTCGATTCAATGTGTACTTTTTTGGAGGGCTAACTGTTGGAGTGACAGGAGCAGGTGACGTGTGTGAGCGTCTGTTTGTGCACCTTCACGTGTGCGCGTGACCGCGGCAGGCGTTGTTCACCGCGAAATAGGGCTGCGTCAAGTCACCCGCGTAAAAAACGAAGAATTATCATCTCTCCTTCAGAATAAAAGTCCTGTCCACCATATGACAGGATTGATTCGATTACTGGCTATATGAAATCAAACCACCATTAACAAGTACACAAATAGTGGCCTTCACTACAAGAATACACGATACAATGCGTCTCTCCGCTAACAGAGCAGTGCCATTTACAGTTTCACTTTATTGATTATTTAAAACGCTCGACAAGTTTAAGTTCTGTTATGATTTAAATAGGTATATATAGATAATGGCATTTTTGTTTCCGTGGTATGAAATATATGAACTGTTGAATATTAAATGAATGAAGTCCGGTGAAGTCTTGGACTTGGACTCTCTTGAAGTCTAAGCGAGTCCGCTTGAGAGCCCTTGTTGAACTGTGGGTTGTGTTTTTTGTGTAAGTGTATGTTTGGGTAGCGCGAGTCTGGAAGTGCGATGAAGTCCGAACATTTGTATGCAGCCTCGGTTAACACAGCAAGGGGCTTTATTTTGAAATTTTTAGCGGAAATTGTGTTGTTTACCCTGTCGTACTTGACGCCGCTGAGGAATACACAGGGAGTCCGCTCGACAGATGTATTAATGAGTGAGAACATGATTAAGGAGAGAAAGGAGAGCACAACCCTGCCGGACATACAGGCAGTTTGTAATGGACTAACCTTTGTTGCGAAGGTAAGTTTCCTACCTGTATCAGTGTAGAACACAGCATTATAACTGCTGTCAAAATTACATTTAACGTTATATGGCGCAAAAATACATTTGTCTGAAAGAAATAAGTACGGTCAACCACTAGCCTGTGCCATGTTGGCTAACGTTGCGTTTCATTAACGTGATATTATACGCAGGCCCTGTCAGCCACACTAGGCCAAATAAAACCAGTTTAACTTTTATGATTTTTCAACACTTGTTGGCATCATAGCTGCGAGCCCAGCCTTGTCCGGTCTAGCATAGGACTTGGAGAAAAGTACGTGCCAGACTCCATTTAAAAAACTTGCAGATAAACGCGGCTGACTCTCCACGGGTATAACGCTAGCTTTTACCCATCATATTTGAAAAAAAGTATTGATGTTTCTTGCATGCCATTGATTGCTCTGCAATTCGGGTCAGATCTTATACGCAGATTTACTGTGGATTTCAATTAAATGACCACTTTGACAATTCACGTGTGTATGGTGTCCCCACTCCTCAATAATTCGCCGTGGGCTGGAGCGGAGCAGTGGCTGTAAACCAATTACAAAACCCATGAATTTATTTCAATTGAGTGCATTAACGGGGGCCATATGTATGCCGAATACAACATAACATCTGTATGATTTGTAACAACAGAGGGATTATATTTTATGACTCTTGTATATCGCTAATAAGCAAGGTTTTATTCTTTTTCAGATTTTTGGAATTGAAATTCCCCGTGTCCTTTGAGCATGCGAGAAGGCTATGTTGCCGAGCAACGCCTTTTTTGTTATATCTCCATGTCAGTCTGCTCCGTCGTTAAAAAGAAAATAAATAAATAGCCCTCCTCTTATCTACCCATGTTACTGAGCACTGGATGATGGTCGAATCTGGGATTTGGTAAAAATACAAAACCTCTCATCCTGTTGTATACAGATTCACGTACTGAATAGGAATTAGCATATGAATCGTTGGCTGGTGTGGTGCAAATGGGCTGCTATCCACCCTACTGTGTTATTTATCATTCATCTATCAGTGCCAGGATAATGTGAGTGTAGGATATGCACTTGTTGGGTGTGGTAATGCAATAGTACTAGGTGTTTGTGTGCATTGTGTCATTATGCATACGGTCTTGACACATTCCCTTCCCTCCCCAGGCTCCCGCTGCAGTCCCTGTGGAATAAGAGAAGCCTGGTCATTATTTGGTGACAAATCTCCCTGCTCTTTATACCAAGATGGGGAACGGATTATCAGATCATCACTTGCACTTCCCATTCCTGCCATCCTTACAGGCGCTCCACATCGTCATTCTGGGACTGGACTGTGCAGGGAAGACCACTGTGCTGTACCGCCTGCGTTTCAATGAGTTTGTGAACACTGTCCCAACTAAAGGTTTTAACACGGAGAAGATCAAAGTGTCACTTGCAGGTAGCCGACGGTATGCGTCCTTCCACTTCTGGGATGTAGGAGGTCAGGAGAAGCTGCGACCTCTGTGGCGCTCATACACGCGTTGTGCTGATGGCATTGTGTTCGTAGTGGACTCGGTGGACGCTGAGCGCATTGAGGAAGCCAAAACAGAGCTGCACAAGATCACACGGCTGGCAGAGAACCAGGGCGTGCCAGTTCTGGTGGTGGCTAACAAACAGGACCTGAGGAATTCCCTCAGTTTGGCTGAGATGGAGAGCATGTTGGCTCTGGGAGAGCTGAGCACTGCCACACCCTGGCACCTTCAGCCTGCTTGTGCCATTATCGGTGAGGGACTACAGGAAGGTCTTGAGAAGCTGCACGCCATGATTATGAAGAGGAGAAAGATGCTGCGACAACAGAAGAAGAAGAGATGATGCACTGTACCAGAGGGAAATATAATATGTGAACTCGATCTTAAGCTTCACAAGAACTACTGTAAGCAGCGTGTGGTCTGCTGGTCCATTATGACACGTCATTTGGCTGTCATTCCAAGTCTCATTGGCTGAGTTTGTCCTTTGAGTGGAACTGTTTGTTCAGGTCAGCCAGTGTTTGGCTGCCACAGAGGACAGTGTGATTGATTTTGCCCAGTGGGCTTTGGACCTAAATAATGCAATCTGCAACAAGTCCATCTGAAGAAAGTCCAGTAGTATGCTGCACAACAGCAAGCTATGAAGTTTACACTGAACTCTTAAAGTTGGACAATGAGCTCTGACTGCTCTATTTTATGTTTATTGTCACAATATTTGCTGCTTATTTGTTTAGAAACAATCAGTCTTATATTTGTATTTACCAAGGCTTGTGATAAGTTTGTAGACAGGATCATAAAGAGCAAATTGAACAAAGTTGTCTATCTGCCAAAGTATTTTATAACCATGTTGCCCTATAGGAGTTTGGTCTTCAAGTTTACATGATGAGTAACTGGAACTGGATACGCAATGGCCCTAAAACATGTAAACATTGTTCAAAATGGCTGTTAATGAAAGTCAAATGATTCATTGCTTGGCAGTGAACCTACCTTCCTGTGGCCTGATGTCGACCCAGGATTTTCCCATCCACATTGAGAGCAGAAAATGTTAATCAAATCTAACATTGAGCATTGTTGTAAATCCCTCTGAATGACAAAGAGCAAGGATCTATTATGGAGCCTTCACCTTATCCATGCGTGATATCAATTAGGGGTGTCAACGTTTACATTTTTTTCTACACGTGTAAACGGGGCTTCTAACCGACGTGTACCAGGTTACACGTCGGAGATTTATGATCTCTTTCTATCGCAGTTGTGGTAGCACCGATGCCAGCAGCAGTCTCTCCCTCCAACTTGTTCGGGTGTTTCCATCGCAGGTGGTTTAGCATGGATCCCGTGCTGTTGTTTGTAAGCCAACTTTGCCTGACATAGCCTACACTCAACTTGATTTCCACTGACAGTTTGTTCAAAAAACACACAGTGCTCCACTTGTTGACCGCCGCCATCGCGTCCACCGGTCAACTATAAGTGACGTGACGCGACACTGGCTGCGGGTTTTATTTATTTATTTATTTTTTGTATATCACCGTAACATTGTGCCCCATTCATCTATTATGTATGCGGATAACTGCACTAGTGGGAACATTTAAGTGTATAGTTAGTTAATGTTATTATCTGAAGCTTTCAGGTAACATTATCTTACTTTCACTTTTAAAAATTGCGTCCGTCCAATTTTCCTTCAGGCATCGGTATCAATTTATAGCGGGTCGGCTCTGTTACGGAATATAATCTGTGCTACTGTCGGAAAACGGGTCAGATGCGGTGACCCGTGCAGGACTCTGCTCTAAGTGAACATTTTAATCCTCTAGCCAATTATCAAGCTAAATATCCAACATGCTAGTTAACGTCAGAGACTGCGGTGGAAGACGACGGTAAAATATTTCCACTGGATTTATTTATGCCTGAATTTTTAAGGTGTGGCGGCTTTTATTTTTCCGTGGCGGTGCGCTACAGTCAATTACATGTAGGGGAAACCCTGAAATGAACGAGGAGGAGGAAAAAAAAGACGTGTAAACGGTTATTGATTTTTCTAAACGGTTATGATTTGTTATGCGTGTACCCGTTTACACGTGTAGACGTTGACACCCCTAATATCAATAGCAGATTAATGTCCTCCAAAGACCAGAATGCAGTGCAGGCACACTGTTTCGAGGTCAGGGTATGACATGGATTGTTCCTCTTTTCCAGATTGGAGACTTACTGCAGTAATTAATGCATTTCCTGTACAACAGGTGTACCCCTGTTATTTGCATCTACAGACCATGCAACAGCTAATAGTTACTGTTGTTAGATAACAAGTGCATCAATGCCAAAGATATGATTAAGGTAGTTTAGAGAAAACAACAATCAGAATTATGCTTCTGTAATTGGCGATATTAAATCAGCCTGCCTGTGTTGTTTGATACCTGAAGATTTAGCTAGTGAGCTAAGGGCAGTTAAGGTATGTTAGCTTGCTGGGTATCATTTGCATTACTTCTGTAATACGATAACTGAGCTGTTGATTTAGCCCAACACAATGTTCTTCAGTTTTTATTCCATTAATGTCATAGTGGAACAAATGGAAGGAAAGTGGATAAACCAAGGGTAAACAGTTAATGACAAAACCGGTGATTTTAATAACGAATCATCCTTGTGTGGCTGTAAAAGGTGGCGTTAGCTTAGGTAGGCTGTGACTTCCTCACTAAAGAAGCTCCCTGTTAATGTGAATTGTGTTGTTCTGTTGATTGATAGGCCCAGTTGGTTCAGCATAAATAATCCTAGGCTGCCTGTCGAGCATCAAACCTCAGAGCTAGGTTGGTGTCAGAGCCAGACTCACCTAAATGTCAACGTGTTCAGCCGAGCCAGCATCTGAGTGCACTTTAATGGTCCTTTTCCTAACTTTAAAATGGACACTGACAGAATTCTGTACAATTCTGAAAGTGAAAGAAATTAAATATTGCTTCAAAAGAATAATTTTACATATTTAAGAAATATGTTGAGTACTCTCTCTTCCTGTGTCTTTAGCAGGGTGTTCATATCCATGTTTCATCCACTTTATTCACTTGGAATAAAGCTAAAAAAGGAAAGTGATTTAATCAGTGTTTTGTTTGTTTATCTTATCAGTGCTGATTAGTTAGTTAGTCCACTGAGGAAGATAAATAGGTGAGGCGGGCCACTTACTAAGTGAAACAAACAACATGCTTTTACTGGAGCTAAGTATACAGTCATATTCGTATACACGAGTAGTTTGTAGCCCTGATAAATTCTCTGGTATAGAACCACCATCTTACAGGTAGTGAACCCCTGCATCACACATCAGCTTACTTAAAACTAAATTGCCAATTGTATTCTGTAAAGTGTCTCTCACATGTATTACTGCTTTGGTTGACTTTTGGTTATGGTATCTGTGTTCAGTGGGGGCAGTTCTGGCTCACACTGGGTCTGTTCTGAGAACAATACCAGGCACAAACACAAGAAGACATGGGACTAGGGTGAGGAAGGGCTGGGGGAGAAGCACATAAACACTTAATGGTCAGATTTATTTAAACTCACTTCTCCTGTTTAGGGTTTCTGGTGGGTCTGGAGAGTGATGTGGAGCGTGCACATTAATTACTACACACACACTGCCTCCTGGTCAATAATGGAGGTGAACTTTAAATTGAATGTATAAAGTAAAATGTTTTTTTATCATCAAGCTTTCTGGGTGTATCAGTAACAGTAAAATGATAGACGGAACAGCAGAAATCAGGGATTGACTTTGAACACAGTTGATGCTCTGCCCTTCCTGCATCTGCAGCATCCTTCCTTCACTATAATATGGCCGTGTGCCCAGTGGCCCTGTATATTTTCCATTACACAAAGCTCACACAGGGCTTGGTGGGGTGCCCGGTTAAGCCTCTTCCTCTACCCATGGCCGTTGGCTGGAGGATGACCAATACGCTTTAGCACATTAGCAAGGGGGCTTCAGGGGTCACTTGTTCCCAAACATCCAAATCAGCCTGCCTGACTTCCTGGAACTGTACTGAATCTGACTGGGACTCCTCACTTTCATCCTGGACTCTAATTAACATCGGATTAGTGGGACAGAAGGTGGGTGATCTGAGGCACAATAGGTACTGTCAGTCTCAACATCTCCACTTTAGAAAGGTGTAGATTTGAATGTGTCCATGGATCTATGACACTTAAGGATGATGCCACTGTTGCTTGCTTTTTTGAAATATATTTAGACAGGGTTCGTACGGGTGCTTGAAATCCTTGAAAGTGCTTGAATTTCAATGTTGTGTTTTCAAGGTCTGAAAAGTGCTTGAAAGTGCTTGACATTATAACTATGTGTCTTGGCAACATTGGGATCAGACTGGATAGTTTTCTTATTACAAGGAGAAATAAAATCAGTGTGTGTGTGTGTATCATCACACATGCAGCCTGGTAACAATAGAGAAGGATGGCTGAGGAGAAGGTGAATTTGATGCAATTTGGACTGATGACACGTTCAAGCTCATAAGCTCATAATCCAATAGTGAACCTGGCTTTCTGAAAATCCTGCACAACTTGACAGCAAGCAGGAAAATGGCCAGATTATGTTAGGGACCTTCTGAAAAGTACCTGCAAGTCTGTGAATTTTTAAATCACATTTCATCTCCTTTCATCTCACCTCCTTCCATTTTACACACAATCTAACAATTTTTAAAGAAAAGAATTATGCATTAGATTTTTCAGCAATCATCAAAAGACAGTTATCTATAAAAGTAGCTGACTGCAGCTTAAATCCAGTTCTTTCAGTGCTGGCGTCAGCCACAGGCTACATCCAAACAAATTTGGGCTGTTTTAAAATACAAGTTTTACTTTGTGGGGCCCAGATACCCATGTTCGATACCCGATTGGGTCTCGTTAGTCCCATGTCCTTCCCTGATACATCATAACTTTATCACCTTAACATAGATAACAAATTCCAGGCATTGCTGACCTTGCTGTCAAAGCTGGTTGCGTATGGTCATGTGATATGCGG
Organism: Sparus aurata; assembly: GCF_900880675.1. Classification (NCBI taxonomy): domain Eukaryota; kingdom Metazoa; phylum Chordata; class Actinopteri; order Spariformes; family Sparidae; genus Sparus; species Sparus aurata. The sequence goes on along the minus strand of NC_044189.1, from coordinate 31,996,655 downwards.
GTTAGTGTGGATGGTTAGTTCTGATATTGTGAACTAATTGTGGACAGATATAATTTTTGTTTTAAAATGCTGTTTTACGATGAAAACATATTAGTGTAGACACAGCCAAAAAACGTAATCCATTGAGTTTGGGCAATCTCTGTTCAAGGGCCTGTCAGGCCACTGTAAGCTCTTTGATCTCCAACATCAGAGTGTAAACTTGTGTAACTTGTGTTCACTGGATAATTCAACAAAACATTTGGAGCAGACCTGGACTCCTATGACTTTCATTTTTACAACAGCTGTATATAATAACTTGTCTAGTTCTTGACAGTCAGACACAGTGTAACTACAATATTAGCTTGAATAAAGATGGAAACACCAGGATCTTGCACTTTCCCTCTCTTCTCCCAATGAACTTGTGTATTTCAGTCACATTCAGTTGACCACTCACAGCTGAGGAAATGGACTTTGCAAGCACAACCATCAATCTGAGGAGTCTGTATTCAGCAGGAGGGGCATAAGTGTTGTGGGGTTTGTTCAAGCTGATTGATGACGTCAATCAGAGTCGTTAGAGCGTAGGACAGGATAAGGGTAGAGGAACCCCTCCCTGCCTGCCTCGGTTTCCTGAGAAGAGCCTGGCTATCTGCCATGGCAACCCCACTCCCAACCCCTGGAACTTTCCAGTTGATCTAGCCTTAGAACAAATATTCATTTTTTTAGACCTTCACCTTTTGTAGACATTGCAGCAGGGATGTTAGTATGCTTCCTTCACACCATTACAATGAGTGTATGTGGGGGGCAATCTGGCAAGCAAGACCTCCAACAGACGTGTTTGTGTGTAAACTTTGAACTGTAATTACAAAACAGACTCAAAATTATTTTCCCTCCATGGTACATGATGTTCTTTCAAGCAATGGTTCTGAGAAATTATTATCTTATAACCTTCTCCACACCTCTAAGATTCAAAAGTCTGGTGAAGAAATACTAAAAGTTGTAGGTAGCCAAATCTATGAAATATAGCAACAGAAATGTTACCACAACTTGGTAAAAGCTGTGGACAAGATAGACGTAGATGTTTAAGCTGCTGCAACTTGACTTATAGACACTAAATACTCCTGAAAATATACTTCTTTAATTGTTGTGGAAGAACTGCTTCTAGCAACCTTTTAGAATACAAATACAGCAAAACGTTCATATATTCTAGATTCACTATACATAAAGTTAAATATTTCAAACCCCCCTCCTATATTTATGTGTAAATGATTGAGGAACATCTAACACTAAAATTAAACACGATAATCTCTCAAGAGCCACATATCAAATGTATTTTTAATTCTTGGAATGAGAGGTTGGAAAGAGAATTATTCTCTTTTTTATTATATTTGTGTAAAGTCTCTTAGCATCCACACATCAATCAAAATGTAATATGCTTTGGGAAAATTCATGTTCTGTGGAAGCGATAGTGCGGTAATAACTTCATCCAATCAATTTAAACGGCCCGAAAATATTGTATGTGCAGCCTACTTGTCCATCAATCTGTCCTTACCTGCCCCACCTGACCAGAGTCTACCAGTGTTATGCAGCAACTGTGGCAGAATGAGCTCATTGTTTACAGACAAGAATGGCAGAAAAAGTACAGCCACACTTTTCATTATCAGCTGTACCTACAGCAACTTGTGCTGCCAAACAGAGCAAGAAAAGAAAAGTCAAGAAGGCCACAAACGCAAAGAAGTTGGACAGAGCTCTGTGAGCGCATTGTATTTGGAGGGATATGCCATCGGGCAGAGGGCGCTGCGTGGTTAACAGGTCTTCCACAAACTTAATCATTGAGTCACTCTCGGAGTCCTCAGGCATGCCGTATGTGGTTTATCCTAGATCTACTTTCCTGATCAGTCTCCTTTTCCTGCAGTTTATCTTGTGTCTTTCAGCAGACAGTAACCTCTTTGGTTACTGTACAGATGTTCAGTATTATACCTCATGTGCCCGTTAGGTGGCGCCTTGGAGTTGGCTTGCAGGGTGTTGACAAGGAGAAGAAGAGTGTGTGGGTTTACCGGGCAGAGAGAATAAAGATGCCGAGAAAAGGCTAACTCACAGGAAGTCTCCCGAGTGTGTCCATATGAATATAAACCCTTCTACATGGTGTCTGAATGAGGCGAACCTACTGTGAGTATAAAGTAGGTACTAGGCAGTGTTAGTTGAGTGGAGTAAGTCTGAGATAGTCCGGTAGAGGCAGGCATTGTTTACCTGGCCGACGCGGAGGCTAAGCTAAAGCTAAACAGCACACGAGTGTGAGCAGCGACCTGCACCGGAGCCCGGAGAGGGACGGGGAGATGGCGGATCAAATATTCTCCATCGCACCTCCTGGTAACTTCAATTTTGATGAGCCCAGCTCATGGCCGCAGTGGATAAGACGGTTCGAGAGGTTTAGACTGGCATCAGGGCTAACTGGAAAAGCAGATGATTACCAAGTCAACTCCCCCCTGTATGTAATGGGCGACAAGAGCGACGACATTCTCAGTACACTACCACTGACGGACCAACAGAAGGCAGCTTATGCAGAGGTGACAAAAGCCTTTGGTGAGCACTTTGTTGGTAAGCACAACATGATATATGAACGCGCTAAGTTCAATAGCAGACAACAACTACAAGGCGAGTCAGCGGAGAACTTCATCACAGATGTGCATAAACTGGCAGAACACTGCAAATTCGGTGCCTTAAAGGACGAAATGATAAGAGACCGCATAGTGGTCTGGCAAAAACTATAACGCAGGTCAGGCAACAGGAAGATGTAAGGAAACAACATCAACTGTTAAGAGGGACACACACAGAATCAAAGGTGCTAATGTGGATGCCATAAATACAAACAGAGGCAGAACACATTATAGGCAAGCTCCCCCACGCAGGCCAGAGCAGTCTAGGTCCAAGCCAATCACTGTAGATAAGCCACACTATGCTGAGAAATGTAAGAGATGTGGTAAAATGCCACAACACCCATGGAAACAGTGCCCAGCCAAAGAGGCTGAGTGTCGTAAATGCAAGAAAAAGGGACATAACGCTGTGGTCTGCAGATCATCTCAAAGAGTGGAAGCTATAAGGGATAGCGACACAGAAAGTGAAATAGCCTTCATGGGGACAGTTAATACAGAAGGAACAGAAGAGGAATGGATAAAAGAAATCAGCTTGAATGGAGATAAGGTAACATTCAAACTAGACTCAGGAGCCTCAGTCACAGCTATTCCATCTTCCATGTATTCTAGAGCACGTGATGGCAGGCTAATGACACCACCCAAGAAGATTAAAGGTCCAGATAACTGTCCATTACAGGTTTGGGGCATCATGAAAGCACACATTAAAACTGAAAGAAAAGAAGCAAGGGAAAATGTATATGTGGTGGCAAACCTAGTGATGCCACTAATGGGACTCCCCGCTTTAATAAAGTTGAACCTGATTCAACAGGTAGCTTCAGTTCAGGAGGAGAAACAAGAGAAGAGCCATCAGTACAGAGCTATGTTCCCAAAAGTGTTTTCAGGGCTTGGAAAGCTACAAGGAAGCTACAAGATAAAACTAAAAGATGGAGCAGTTCCTTATGCTCTCTCAGCTCCCAAAGAGTCCCATTACCTATGAAAGACCAAGTTAAAGATGAGTTAGACAGGATGGAAGCAATGGGAGTTATAAGGAAAATGGAGGAGCCAACAGAATGGTGCGCAGGAATGGTGGTGGTTCCCAAACCAATCAAAAAACCTCGCATATGTGTGGACCTCACCCGACTTAATGACAGTGTCTGCAGGGAGAGACACATACTGCCAGCAGTTGATGAGACATTGGCACAACTGGAGGGGGCAAAAGTCTTCTCGAAATTAGATGTAACATCTGGTTTCTGGCAGGTTCCTCTGCATGAAGAATCGCAGCCTTTAACAACTTTTATTAACCCCTTCGGAAGATACTGCTTTCAGAGACTCCCCTTTGGTATCTCTTCTGCGCCTGAACATTTTCAGTTGAGAATCTCCCAAATCATCACAGGAGCAAAGGGCGCACTGTGCCACGCGGATGATATCCTAGTCTATGGAAAAGACAGAGCAGAGCATGATGAAAGACTGCAAGAAGTACTTAAAAGGTGTGAAAAAGCTGGCCTCACTCTCAATGAAAAATGTGAATTTTCAGTGGAGAAAGTGAAATTCTTAGGACACAACATAAGTGCAACAGGAATCGAGGCTGACCCAGACAAAATCAGCGCCATTGAGAAAATGCCTGAACCTCGCAATGTGGAAGAAGTCTGCCGTTTCATGGAAATGGTAAATTATGTGGGCAAGTTTTCATCCAGCCTACCAGCCCTTACGAAACCGCTACGTGATCTGTTAAAAAGTGACAGCACATGGACGTGAGATGCACAACAGAAAACAGCCTTTGAAAAAATTAAGAAAGAGCTAAGTTCTCCCCCAGTCCTGGCACAATTTAGCCCCAAGAAAGAAACAATGGTATCTGCAGATGCATCATCATATGGACTTGGGGCGGACCTCTTGCAGTGGCAGACGGATGGTGAGTGGAGACCTGTTGTGTACATATCACGGAGCCTGACACCCACAGAGGTCCAGTATGCACAGATAGAAAAAGAAGCTCTAGCAGCAACATGGGCCTGTGAGAGACTCAGCTCATACCTGCTAGGCTTGGAATTCACAGTAAGAACTGACCAGAAACCTTTAATCTCCCTACTTGGCTCTCGGTCCCTAGATGACCTACCTCCAAGAATTCTCAGATTTAGGCTAAGACTGTTGAGGTTCAACTACAAAATCATACATGTCCCTGGAAAACAACTTCTCACTGCTGATGCTCTCTCAAGAGCCCCCCAAGGATTAGAGGACAGGAAGGCCAATAGCAGCTTGCAGGATGAATGTTGTGCCTATATTGACCATATTCTACAACATCTACCTGCCACTGAAAGTAAACTGGCTCACATCAGGGAAGCTCAGAGCATGGATAGCACTTGTAAGCAGCTGAAAACACTCACAAAAAAGGCTGGCCCCCTCAAAGAAAAAGCATCCCTGAACTCCTTCTGCCAATCTGGCCTGAGAGGAATGACATACACATGGCAGAAGGCCTGCTTCTCAAAGGAGTTAGGATTCTGATCCCTCGACGCTTGCAGGGGGAAATGCTGGAGAGGCTACACGAAGGCCATCAGGGAGTGACTAAGTGTGTAGCAAGGGCACAAGAATCCCTATAGTGGCCAGGGATAACAAGACAGATTAAAGGCATGGTGGAAAGGTGTGAAATCTGCTGCCAGTACTCACAAAGACAGAGCCGTTAACGAACACGCCCCTACCTGCACGACCGTGGCAAAAAGTGGCAGCTGATCTCTTTCAGTGGAAGAACGGTCATTATATCGTGGTGGTGGACTACTACTCCCAATTCATTGAAATAGCAAACCTCCCAACCCTGACAACATCGACAACTGTGGAGCGGCTAAAGGTAATCTTTGCAAGATTTGGAGTACCTGAAATCTTGGTAACTGACAATGGCCCACAGTTTGCTTCCACAGACTTTGCCAATTTTGCCCAGGACTATGGCTTCAGTCACACAACTAGCAGCCCTCGCTACCCCCAGAGCAACGGGGAAACAGAGAGAGCTGTCCGCACAGTTAAACAACTGCTCAGCAAAAGCCCAAACCCTCAGAAAGCTCTCTTAGCTTACAGAGCTACACCACTTGCTCACGGGTTGAGTCCAGCGCAACTGCTAATGGGGAGGAGGATAAGATCAACAGTTCCAACTACTACACAAGCATTGAAACCGGCCTGGCCAAATCTCAGAGCATTCAAGGAAAAAGACAAGGAAATTAAAGCGAAACAGAGGAAGTCATTCAACCTAAGACATAAGACAAAAGACTTACCAGTTCTGGTTCCAGGACAGAGTGTGGATTAGAACAGCGCAGACCAAAGCTACTGTCCAGGGACCTGCTTCAACACCAAGGTGTTATAATGTGGAAACAGACCAAGGGAACTTAAGAAGAAATCGAGCTCACCTGACAGTGCTCCCTGAGAGTGGTCTGCCCTGCCTGGATGAGACAGTGACTGACCCAAGGCAGAAAGACTCAGGTGCCACAGTGACCAGGTCGGGGAGAGTTTCCTGGCCTCCAGATAGATTGTACTTGTGAATAAACATTCTAGTTGTCCAGGGAGTTTTCCCAGGCCTTTGGAAAAAAAAAATAAAAATAAAAAATAATGTATGGACCTAACAGTATGTTGTTCTTAAAACAGAATGTGAGATGCTGTATGCTGTTGTTGAATATGAGTTGAAAATCCCCAGTTATGAATACCTGATTAAGATGGGAGTAATTGTCATTTGAGATTATTTTGCTTTGGTTTTGTTCAATCTTAAAAGTAAAGAAAAGAGGTTTACATGCTAAAAGAGGGGGATGTACAGATGTTCAGTATCATACCTCATGTGCCCGTTAGGTGGCGCCTTGGAGTTGGCTTGCAGGGTGTTGACAAGGAGAAGAAGAGTGTGTGGGTTTACCGGGCAGAGAGAATAAAGATGCCAAGAAAAAGCTAACTCACAGGAAGTCTCCCGAGTGTGTCCATATGAATATAAACCATTCTACAGTTACCGAACTGCATGTTGCCACTTCAGGGATGCGCTCCTCCGCCTCAGTGATAGCTTGGCCTCAACTGTCTCCCGGACCTACCCAAGTAGCTTCTGGCTACTAGCTTTGCTCTTTACTAATTTAAAAAAACACACTCAGTCAAAAATAATTCCAGCAATGTCTCATCAAAGAAATACATTGTGTGTGGATTAAACAAAACAAGATGCAACATCATGAGCTAGTGTTGGTTTGGACAGTTCCAGGCAAGCTGTATCCTCCTGCTTCCAGTCCTTCAGTAAGCCAGGTCCTGACTCCACCTTCACCTTAATTTAATGTATCTACAGAAAAGGTGACTCATAAGTTGCATACAATGGAGAGTAAGCTAAAGCAGTCCTTGACAGCACATTCTTCTCAAGATGTGTGGGTGTCTGAACAGTAGATGAATTGCCCTGTCTAGTCCGAGGCATGCTGAAATAGAAAGAAGAGGTGTGTGTCTGTGTATGTGTGAGGGTACTACTTCTATTTCTTGGTGATATTTATAGAGGAGCTGGTTGGGGTTCTACTTAAGCCTTTTCTATTTTCTGCATTGCCTGCGTATGAGGAAACGGACCCCTAACAACTGTGTTGGGTTTAAGAGGTTCACTTTGGAATCAGTAGTTTGATAACAAATTATTTCTTCTTGGCCAACCATAGAGAGGACGTCGGATTTGCTTGATTTATTCACCTTGAGAAATAAGCTCAGTCTGACCCACTCCCATTAACATGACCAAAAACCCTGTACTTACCATCTAAAAAGTCCGTTCACCCATCCTGATGTCCAGAAAGAGGTGGTTGAACATGTCATGAAGAACAGCAATGTATCCTCCCAATATCATATCCACAACAAGCTCAGACCTTTCTCTGGCAATATACCCTGTCCCCATTAGGAGTCTGAATATAACACATGGCACAGCAATGTTGAATTCAACCTTGCAGATCCTTCTTTGTCTGACAAATACGCTGTCAGAAAGACAGTTGAAAGCCCTCTCCCGCCCACTGTCAACATTGTCAAGCATCTTGGGCCTAACTTCTATCCCCATGACTATCTTAAGCCCCTTTTAGATAGAAAAGGCGGCACATTTGCTCCAGGGTAAGGACGGCAATGTGCCGGCCTGTCTTTCTAAAACCGAGGCGTAATATTCCTCCTTTTCCAAAAGCTGCCACTGAGGTAGGCGTAAACATGTGACGTGACGTGAAGCTCGAGTTGGGCTGTAAACAATGAAAACGAATTTGTCTTCAAAATAAGAGCTTTACATTGCACCCCACTGGAGTTTAGAACTGGGTTCTTAGCAGGGGGCTTTTAATTTGAAAGTAGCGACCGTCCTTAGCTTGCCGACACAACATCAAGCTAACACAACCAAACAGCTACAGAGACCGAGGAGACGCTAGCATCTCCTGGATCTCAGCGGCTGTCCAGTTGTTCATCTTAATGTCCAGAGATAAAATGATGGACTGACTGCTGTGATCAGCTGTTTCTTGGTTTTAAAACTCCCTGGCTGTGGGTCGCACTACAGTGCAGGTCATTGACACCTCCGCCCATCTCACGCAGAGGCCGACACACTTCCGCCTCGTTTTTAGATAGCAAGCGAGGCGGAATAAGTGTACCCTTCGAGGCGGAAAATCGGCAGACCAAAACAGACCCCCAATTTACCGCCCTCTGTCTAAAACCGTGGACCGAGCCGCCAAAAGGATGGCCAAATTGGCGGCTTGTCTAAAAACGGCTTTAGCCTTCTCAACTCAGAATATGGCACTGTCAATGATGGATAAGCTTTTTGCAAAGTTTCAAAACACCAGTGCTAATTTTGACAGCAAATTCTGATTTAGTCTTAGTCTTAGTCTTTTGAATAACACACCATTTAGTTTTAGTCATATTTTAGTCATCTGAAATCTTTTAGTCTTAGTCTACTTTTAGTCAACTAAATATAAGTCTTTTAGTCTTAGTCTAGTCTTAAGTCTTTTAGTCTTAGTCTAGTCTTAGTGAGTAGAAAATCTCTCTCCCTCTCAACTCATTTCAATTCAAATGGCTTTATTGGCATGAGGCAACTCTGTACATATTGCCAAAGCAAGGGTTTGGAAATAAAAAATAATAACAATGAAGGAAAACTATATTTACAACAAATTGCTTATAATCTATACTGTTGGTAATACTGTAACTATGATTGACTCAATCATAGTTACAATCAATTAATCTCAGTCAATAAGTAATTAATAACAATGAATCAATCAGTTTGTGTCAACTGAAAATGTCATGTCATCTCTCTCTCTCTCTCTCTCTCTGTAAATGTCGCTTCAATTTGGTGGTGTTTTTGCTCCACACGGTTTGCAGACGGTCTGGTTGTCATATGTGAGGTGTGCCCAGATGTCAATTATTCGTTTTTGTCCTGGACCTAGCTCTGACATTTCTGTTGTTCATGAGGCATGCCGTTGCCCTCGGACCGGGTGCACTGCAAACTGTTAACGCTACCGTCTTGCTAACGAGCGAAGTCAGCTGAAATCCGCCTAAGCTGTGCGACTAAATATCATGTAAACAACCTAACTCTTGTGAAAACGTCCACAAAAAAAAAACTCTGCAAACTCGTCTTTGTTCTCCTTCTGTGTAAATGCTGCTGCCTGTTTAGCTTGCCGTGGCTTTTTAGAATGGCTCTGCTGTAATCTGCATCGGTCAACCTACCCTCAAGAGATTCGCTCTGATTGGATCTCTTCTCCATTCGTCCCACCCTAACATTTTCGTCTCGTTTTTATTCGTTTACTAAAGTGTCAGTTATATTTCGTCACAGTCTTCGTCATCATATCTGACTTTTTATTTAGTTTTCGTCTGTGAAAAAGTAGTTTATTCAAGTGTACTACAAGTATACTTATTTTATACTAAAACTGAGGCAGTATACTTGAAGTGTACTTTTTATATACTATATTTTATATACTTAAGAAAAGTATAGTGAAATATACTTGGCTTATACTGAAAAGTATAAAGAATAGTCTAAGACTAAGTACATTAATACTTAGACTTATACTTTAATACTAAAGCTTATACTTGTACTTTAGTATACTGTGGACTGTGGCGCAAAGACTCTTGGGTATTCTGTTGTTGTTGGTGTAATTATGGTTCGTGAATGTGTTTGTTAATAAGATGATGTGTAAGACGGTTGCGGGTTAATTCACATCCTTGTTATTTGGTTAAATTGTGTCGAATTAACAAAGATGATAAAAATGTTGGCACCGTGAGTGAAGGGGTGTTTTCCGGGAGAGACTTCTCGTCTGTCAAGCAGTGGTCATGTATGTCAATGAAAGGAGAGTCTTTTGCTAGAGCTGGCAACATTACAAGTGTTAATACTGACAATATCTTGATGTAAGTATAGAAAAAGGTCATTGAGTTGTACTTACATTTAATTTGGCAGAATAAAAATGTTCTTTACTGCACACATTTGCTTTGAGGTATTACCCCTGTTATAAACTTACATGTTAATAAACTAAAATGTGGACTAGAAGTATATTCTTAGTACACTAGTAGTATATAGATGAGTATACTTGTTGTATACTTGAAAGTGTACTTCTGTAAAATTAAAATGACCTTATAAAGTATACTTAAAGTATACTTTTATAAACTTAAAATGTTCCAATTAGTCCAAAGAAGTATTAGATTAGTATACTTTCTAGTATGGTCCATAGTATACTTGCTATACTTATACTTATACTCAAGCATACTTAATAAAATGAACTTCAAGTATACTACTTTTTGCTAAGGGAATTCTCAGTTGTTCTCTGAACCCATCAAATAAGGTCATCATTTAACATCACTGAAGTGATTTCTCTCACACAAAAGAGTGGAAGGAAAGGATAACCCAGAATGTACACGCTTATGCTGATGTTATGCCTAGCATGATCTTTGATTTTGGGCATGCATCTAAGGTCAAATATCATATAAACCTGAGGGACGAAAAAACCTTCAAGTATAGGTCCAGACCAAAACATCTCAAAGACTATGAAGTTTTAAGACTGCATTTGCAAACACTCTTTCATGCATGAGTGATTTGTGAATCAGAATCTCTCTCCTCTTCACCAATCGTAGTGTTCGGGGAAAAAATTGACCTAGCTTCTACATGTCCTCCAGCAGTTGAAAGAAAATGGCTTGAAACTCTCTCCAACAAAATGTATGTTATTTCATATCTCTATACGTTACCTGGGACATGTTGTTTCAAGCAAAAGTGTTGAGACTGATCCTGAAAAGGTCAGTGCTCTCCACACCTGGCCAACACCTCAAAATCTCAGTGAGGCTTGGCAGGGTACTATAGCTCGTGAGCAAAGGACTATTCCAGGACTGTCAAACCCCTGAACAATCTTATTGGAGGCTTGGATCAACTCATCCAAGATCTGCACCCTCGTAGGTATTACTAAAGTAGTCAGGAGTCCCTACCACCCAAGCGGAAATCCGGTTGAGGTTCTACGGGACTCTCTTAGGCATGTTGGGAAACTTGAAAGCAAAAGGAGAAAAGTCACTGGTTTGATTATATAACACCACTAAACCATTGTGTGGCTGCAGTGAGGAGAACTTCTTCAGAAGAAGAGATCTTGAGGACAAGCAGCCCCATGGGGGAGAGCTGGAGAGGAGCCTTGGGGATAAGAAGTTGAAGGAGTAGAGAGAGAAAAAGGAAAAGAGTTGGAATTTTGACTATCTGGTCAGATGGGGGTCCAGTCACCCTGACCAATGGTAGCTCAAAGTAGAATTTGCACCTAGGTTTGAATACTGGGGAATTCCGGGAAACTGAGTTCAGTTCAGAGTCCATTTTGAAATCCACAATGAACTACTTTATCTGTGGGTCCTAACACGATCTATTTATTGTAGCATACTTACTTGCTTCTACCCATTTTCTTTTTATTCCTTATTTGGCCAAAGGTGAGAAGTTATTCAGTAACTTTTACCGTCAGAGACTTGAGAGGTTTAACATGACACTGCTCTGTGCAGACAGATGTGCTGTTATCCGTTCCTCCTTGGCCAAGTTTGTACAAACTACTTCAGTGTAAGTCATTGGTGTGTCTTAGTCCGCTTCATCTCCCCTGAATGATCAAGTGATTCAAGTTGAATTCTGCAAACAAATTGGCATCAATAAACAGGATCTCAACACAACAAAGACCGTAAGTGCAAAATTCTTTATTTTTGCCCTTGCTATGTCTGAGTTTGACAAGATCTAAAAGAAACTGTGTGTATTGGCTGTAATCAATTCAAGCTTGACGTAAGTAGACGCACAGATGGTTGAAAAGAGAAATGTTATTATCTAAATGAGAGATTTAGAGTCTCTAAATGCTGAGTCTTTTCTTGTTTTTGACGGGTTTTTACTTTTCAGGCTGTTACTTATGTGAAATAAGTAACCAATCGCAACCAAAACCAATCGAAGATCCCACATCACACCAATTCTTGCATCCCTTCATTGGCTCCCAGTAACATACAAAATAGACTTCAAGACACTACTCCTCACATACAAGGCCCTTCATGGCCTTGCCCCTCAGAAGACTGGAAAGGTGGTAGGGTCATCGAAATATAAAGTAAATATATATTAAATAAGTATATACGAGTAAAACAGCACAGATTGTGTTGTCCCTTTTAATTTAGGTTTATGTGTTCAGGTTATTCAGTCAGTCATGACATTGAAGAGTTTTGTTTATTTAGTTTTGTTTAGGCATTAAAAAAGATCAGACGGTGAAGCTCTTTCTCTTTTGATAAAGTTGCACCTTTAAAGAATTCGGTGAAGGGGAAGAAAGGATCATTACAGAAAACTTGATAGGAAAATATTTGTTGTGTAAGCTACATGCCACCATTCATTGTACTCCAGATGGACTGTATTTAACTCTACCAGGCCACAGAGCGTTTTGAAGCAATGCAGTTTTTGCAGTCTGTGCATGATTGTATGTTTTGCTGGACTTTGCCAGAGTTTAACATTACTGACATTTTAAAGGTGCCACACATTCCGTTGTTGTTGTGTTGCTGCAGTCAATCCTGTGTGTGTGTGTGTGTGTGTTGAAGTGATTTTTAATGCTTTCAACACATGAATGTTATATCATTTTGTTACACTTAAGGGGGAAACTTGATGAGGACCCAAATGCAGACACATACAAGAGGCAGGATAGGGGAAACAAAAAGTGAGCTTTAATTTGACAAAGCTGAAACTGACAAAAAAACAGGAGAACTAAGAAAAACAAAAATTAGTCAAGGACCAAAAAACAAAGTAGTAAATAAAAAAGCGCAAGTGCAACAGGAAAGCAAAGTTCAAATCAAACGACAAACAAAATCCAAACACATCAATGAGGAGACACAGGAGAAGACACTGGACGAAACACTAGTATCAAGGACCATCACAGAGGTAACCCTAACCCTAACCCACTGACAAACACATGAGGGAGAACAAAGTCCATATCCCCAGATACACTAACGAGGGGATCAGGAACAGGTGAGATGAGTGAGGAGGGAAAAGGATAGGTGAGGACATGAATGGAAAAACAATAAGAGTGAAAAACACCCAACAGAAACTAAAGAGCAAGAATGCATTTCAACGATCTCCACAGGCCAACAAGTGTGTGTTACATCACACTGCAAATGTATTTAATTTGTGCGATACCATCAACGTCATGAGCTACCTCAAGGTAATCCTCTGGGATAGAGAAACGGTCAGGACGCAGGGTTTGTCAAAGGTAACTTATGTTTCTGTTCGGGAGAACACTAACTTTTTTACACGTTAGCTGATGAAACATGTTTGTGTGACTGTGTGTACAGTATGATAAAGAAAACATAAATATAATGTAATTGCTAAAAGCTTTTAACAACAGTAGTTTATATATATATTAGGGCTGTCAAAGTAAACGCATTATTAACGCGTTAACGCAACATCCTCTTAACGCCGTCAATTTTTTAAACGCACGATTAACACTCGGTATTAAAAAAAAAAAGCGCATTGTTTGATTTACGCCCGTCGATGGCATCTGGTTCGGGAAAAAACACGGTGGACTGAAAAGCGAAAGTGAAAGGAAATGGAGAAAGGACTTATGAACGGCAAATTTACTTTCATAACACTGCAAGATGGTTCGGTCGATAGGACAAAAGTTATCTGCATGTACAGTCGACATGAAATGAGTTACCATTTAAGTACGTCAATATCATTTGCAAGACAAACACATGGCAGATGCAGAGAGCCCACCGCGCCCCCCCCTTGCCAAAAGCAGACATCACCATGTTTTGATCCCATTTAGGGTAAGGGGATATTTTTCCAGCCTTTTATTTTCCTGCATGATTTGAAGTGTTGAATAAACATTTTCATAAAGCAGGCCTTAATGCCTAACCCTAACCCTTTCTTATGTTGTTAAAAGTATTAAGAACACGAAAAAAATACATTAAGGTACATTTAGAATAGAAAAAAATGTGCCCAAAAAATTGCGATTAATTTGCGGTTAATCGCGAGTTAACTATGGACAAAATGCGATTGAAAAAATTAATCGTTTGACAGCCTTAATATATATATATATATGAGAGGAGGCTTGTCGATAGAGGCAGAGGAGGTTGGTCCTCCTCTATTTTCGAGAGGCAAGAGGAAGATCCATTTTTTTTAAGAAAGAGTCACTGGTTGAAATAAATCATTACCAAATCTCAGTATCATTTATAAAATATTGTGTATATATATTATATCATAAAAAAGTTTCTTCTTTGGAAGAAAATCCACTTAAAACGGTTCAACAGCGACAGCTGCAGACGGAGGAGACAGAGCAGTCTGTGAGAGGAGCAGGGAGCAGGAAGGTGGGGGATAGAGGAGGACGGAGGGCTTCTGTCCTCCGTGGGAGGGATCTCCTTCCATTCACTTAATGCATTTAGGATTTTTTCATGCTTATCTATGATTGGCCAAGACACGTAAAATTACGCGCTAAGGGAGGACGTCCTCCCTTACCAATCAGCAACCAGAATACAAGATTGACAGCAGGTTGGTCCAATAACAGTTCCCAAATTTCATTCTCACATTTATACAGTCGTAAACAAAAAATACTTCTATGTACCGTATTGACCCGAATATAGGATGAGTTTTTTTTTTAAATTAAAATTATATAAAAAGTGGGATCGTCTTATAATCGGGGTCTAACCGTTGACACATGCTGATAGTTGTCTGGGCCGCTACACGACCGCAACAGCAGAGGGCGCCAGCTTATTGTAGAGACGTCACTGACACTGTGGCTGGGGTTATCTGTCAATCACAGCGGAGAAGAAGTGACAGGAGATTAAAAATGGAGAGACGCTGTGATTTTACGGAGCAAAGTGGATCAAGTGTGGCAAGTTAACAGACATCTGAGGCGGAGCTATGATGCTGATTTTAAGATAATGGTGGTTGATGCAGCGGAGGCGCCAAACAACTGTCAGCCAGCCAAGAAATATGGAGTTACAGAGTGTAACGTCCGAAGATGGCGGGTCCAAAAAGACCGTCTGAAAACACTAACAGTAAGAGAAAAGCTTATCGTGGTCCTCTAAGCGGCCGCTTCCAAGAGATTGACCGGAAGGTATGTGAGTTTGTTACTGAGACACAAATTTTGGTTATCAGAGTCTTTTTCTGAAGATAAGTCTTGAAAAGAGGGGTCGTCTTATAATGAGGGTCGTCCTATATTCGGGTCAATACTGTGATGTGAATGTGCTATGGGACACAATCGGTGATGTAATGAGCATTACCCGCCCATCAATGGAATTGAGTACAGGTGTGTGTGTGGGTGATTGCGGCGGGAGGAGGATTGGAAGGAGACAAAAGACAGAGCAGAGGGGGCATGAAGAGAGCATTTTACCGCTGCGGCTCGGCACTCTTTGGGAGGGAGGGTGTCGTTCGCAGTTATTTAGGACTGCCGGCGACGAAGACAGGTAGAGCAGGGGGTTAGATGTTCCTGTGTTAGGAGGGGAGGTTTGTTGCCTCCTTTAGAAAGTCAGGGCCGGGACTGTAGAAGAGTGCAGTAGCCGCCACTGCTCCTCGTACTTCCTGCTGCGAAGCGTGTATTGACCGTCCTGTGATGACTTGTGCCTCTAATTAGTTGTAGCCCTCCTTACCTCTATGAATTGGTTTTTACATGTTTAACTTGTGATAATTTAATAAAGACTGTCTATTTTGCTATATCGTTGTGATTATTTAAAGGCTCTGACACTAGCAGTATTTCTGCTGAAGGACAAAACCCACATTTATTACACTGGTGGCAGTGGTGGGATAATTGAAAATGTCAGAGTCTGAAAATAATTCACTTCAGCCTGTAGAGGCAAGTACAAGTGGGTCAAATAACTCTCCCTCACCTAGTAGTCAGGCTATAAACCCACGGCCAATCTTTATGCCTGAAACTTTTACTGGTGTGGGACGAGATTGGCCTGATTGGGCTGAACAGTTTGAAATAGCAGCTGATGTAAATAATTGGAATGAACCACTGAGATTAAAATTCATGGGCCTTCTTTTGTCAGGCTGAGCTCGTGAGGT
This sequence comes from Sparus aurata, assembly GCF_900880675.1. Lineage (NCBI taxonomy): Eukaryota > Metazoa > Chordata > Actinopteri > Spariformes > Sparidae > Sparus > Sparus aurata. The sequence continues at coordinate 31,980,587 of NC_044189.1, read as the reverse complement.
ATATAGTGGATTATCTGCAACAGCTAAAGCCAATTATGTCTTGCTAAAAGATGCAATGGGTAGATGTTTAGACCCGTGTGATAGCGATGACTGGAATAGGGCTAGTTTCTCTTCTCGAAGGAGGCTACATAACGAGTCAATCAGAGAATTTGGCATTGCACTCCGACGACTGGTTACTAAAGCTTATCCCACAGCAGATCCTAACACACAAGATTTGTTGGCTAAAGACCATTTTATTGCAAATGTTGGAAATGGGGATTTGCGTGTCAGCCTTCGCAGTGCTAAACCAACATCCCTAGAGGATGCCATTAACCTTGCTGCAGAGCTTGAGCTTATTAGAGGTTTAGAGAGCAGTTGTTTAGCTCCTGATGCCAAGGTACGTGGAGTTGTTGAGAAGCTCGCCAGAGATGAGCGGATTGACACACTGCTAGGGGTTGTAGAGGGATTACGGCAGGAAGTTAAAACCCTGCAAACAACTGTACAGGCGTTGGCCAGCCCAATTAAATCTGTCCCTATACCCACAGTGTCAGCTCCATTCTCTCATTCAGTTAAAGCTTCCATTCTCCCGCCTAAACGCGATGCTGAGAGAGGTGGAGGATGCTGGGAGTGTGGGTGTAATCGTCATATACGACGTGATTGCCCTTATTTGCAGGGAAACTAGAGGGGGCGTGCATAGAGGGCCACACGCTCGCCCCCCCTTCTGCATCCATTGTGGCCCCTGATAACTTAAAGGGTGGTTCCGGCTATCTTAGAGCTAAAATAGTGCCATCAAATTCGACATCAACATCCAGAGGAAGAGAACAGAGGAATCAGTTGACTCCATCTAGCCGACGTCAGCGCTCTGGGGTCCAGTTAGGTGCTAATTGGGTCCACCATCGTTATCCCCGTCATGATGCCCCAGCAGAAGTGACGACACCAGCAGCAGAAGTGACGACACCAGCAGCAGAAGTGACGACACCAGCAGCAGAAGTGACGACACCAGCAGTAGGTCGGACTGACCGGAGTCCTGCCTTGGCGGATGTTGTAGGAACACAGAGGGCCCAATCGGGAGACCCATCAGCCACTGAATCAACCCCTCCTTCGGGTGTGACTGTATCCTGTCCAGAGCAGGCACGCCAATTCCCGGGTGTGTCCTCAATTGAGGAGGGACGTCCATCACGTCAGCGTAGACCACCCGTTTGGTCACGAGATTATCGTATGCCATCATAGTGACTCGAGGACGAGTCCCCTTTTGTCAAGAGGGGGGAAAGTGTGATGTGAATGTGCTGTGGGACACAATCGGTGATGTAATGAGCATTACCCGCCCATCAATGGAATTGAGTACAGGTGTGTGTGTGGGTGATTGCGGCGGGAGGAGGATTGGAAGGAGACAAAAGACAGAGCAGAGGGGGCATGAAGAGAGCATTTTACCGCTGCGGCTCGGCACTCTTTGGGAGGGAGGGTGTCGTTCGCAGTTATTTAGGACTGCCGGCGACGAAGACAGGTAGAGCAGGGGGTTAGATGTTCCTGTGTTAGGAGGGGAGGTTTGTTGCCTCCTTTAGAAAGTCAGGGCCGGGACTGTAGAAGAGTGCAGTAGCCGCCACTGCTCCTCGTACTTCCTGCTGCCATGCGTGCCACCGACGCCCGGCCGAACTCTGTCTGTGCCGTCCAGCGAAGCCGTTCCCCGGGGAGTTGGACGGCATCACAAGCTCAGACCCCGGGGGAGGGTCTCGTCGAGCGGGCGAGTTAAGTTTGACTTTAATATTGATGATTAATGTATTTCTGTATATGTGTGTCCATATAGGCCTATCGTGTAATTTGTGTAGTACGGAGGGGGAGGTTACAGGTGGGAGAGTTACTCTAAGTCGTGAGCGGGACAGTCATATGGTTTCACTTTAAACGGTGTGAGTGGATTGCTGTGATTTCTCAGGTTGCTGTGGTTGATAAATTGCAGTGCCTCCTGCGTCGAGGGTGTAACGTGCCGTGGTTTGAAATGGTGTGTCTTAAGCTAGAATCTAGCCCTGTGTGTAGTGGTTCTCAACTAGTGTGAAGCGTGTATTGACCGTCCTGTGATGACTTGTGCCTCTAATTAGTTGTAGCCCTCCTTACCTCTATGAATTGGTTTTTACATGTTTAACTTGTGATAATTTAATAAAGACTGTCTATTTTGCTATATCGTTGTGATTATTTAAAGGCTCTGACACTAGCAGTATTTCTGCTGAAGGACAAAACCCACATTTATTACAATACGGTATTTTACAGCTTTCACTGCCAGCCATGCTCGGACAAGAAATATGGAGTTTTCAGCGATACTGAAAATATAAGCAAATTTCAGAAAGAAAAAAAAACTGTTGGGAGAAATTAGAGCGAAGCAGTCAGAAAGATAATTCATAGTTTTTGTTTCGTTCGTCCTGCTAGAGGACATAACTTCAGCGGCAAGACCGGGAGATTGTGATGAGTGTGATGTCCTGTGCTGTCGTGAAGTTTGTACATTGATTGCTGTGGTAACACAGTGAATAGAGCAGACTTTTTTTTTGTCTTGTATATTAGCCATTTATTAAAATGTTTTTTAAAGAATTCTTGTAAGTCATTGTTTTATTGCTTAGTTTTCATTAAATATAAGAAAGTAGGGATAAGTAGTTGACTTGTATAAAATAACATGACACCGTGGACTGGTTTTCCTCCTGTCCTCCCCAATTTTTTCAGTCACCAGCCGCCACTGACATATATATATATATATATATATATATATATATATATATATATATATATATATATATATATATATATATAGATAGATAGATATAGATATAGATATAGATATAGATATATATATATATATATATATATATATATATATATATATATATATATATATATATATATATATATATATATATATATATATATATATATATATATATATATATATATATATATATATATATATATATCTCAACACTTCCTTTAGACATGGTGAAAAAAAAACATGTATTAAATATAGTTGACCTCCGTCACCAGGAGATGGTGCTGTGTATTCATCCAAAATAATAGAGCACGGTTTCATACTAGGCTGCCAATCAATTTAAAGACCATAATTTGTTTTAGCTGCTGAATAAGGTTTATTTGATCAGTCCTGCGCTGTCAATCAGACACATCTAGGTGGATATAGTTGTCTTTATTTAACTTGTGTTTTTGATAGAATAAGGACAATACAGACAAATAGGTGTTATACAGTAAGAAGTGAAACAACACAATGTACACAGTGTGTCTAGTTAAATTGCAGCCCAGTACTTTAAGGTTTATTCAGCAAAATTAGCAAATGGTTCAAGCATGAAATTATGTATGTATGTATGCATGTATTCTACATTCTGCACAGATGTATGTGCATGTTTGACTAAAACTGTAGCACCTTTTACAGCCACATGTTTTGCTTTTCAGCAAAATACACACAATTACAAGCCCACATCAAGCCATAATTCTCAAGCTGGATCAAAGCAATCCAGGCTCATTCAGGCAGAACCCACATGTATATTTTCTCACTAACATTCAAACATATTTTTCTCATGGCTATTTTTTTTGCTGTCAGTGTTCCTACCAAGCATAACAAAAGGTTGAGGGAGGTAAAACAGAGGAAACCCTAAATAGCTCAGCCTCAGAGCAGTCTGAGCCAGGAGTCGAGTCTTTTTTTCCCAGATGAAGAACAGTGGTCCTTCCTGCATTTTCTCACCAAGCTCCTTTAGCTTTACTCCTCAGCAGCTGCCAGGATCACACAAGAGATATGGAGGAATCTATCAGTGTCAAAATTCAGTGAATTTGGGAGATGGTTTGAGCACATTTGCTTGGACAGTCCATCAGTTGTCTCTCACACTGGAGGATTACAGAGGAAACTGGGAGGTGTGGTATTAGGAGGAAGAGTAATGCCTGACGAGCTGATGACTGTTTTAAACAAATCCTTCGGAATAAAATGTGATTGCAAGGAAGGTTGTTATATGTCACCTCCACAACTGTCCGCATCATTCAGTTCTGCTACACAGTGGAAATAAATCAGTTTACCTATGTTTTCTGTTCATACTCTTAACTAAAAGTCATATGCACCAATGCAGTAGTTCTAAAGCGAAACCAATTGACATCGGTCTTAAGGAAAATAAGCTTAGTACACCTACAAAATAAGAATTATAATAATAATAGATTTAATTTATATAGCACCTTTCAGGGTACCCAAGGACACTTAACAAAGTGGAACAAACATATATGAAAACAAACAAAACAAAGAATAAATGGAGTGCCTGTCAGTCAGTACGGAGGGAACAGCCGCACATCGTCAATACCGCCGTCTGCACCGCAGGGAACAGCACCCTCCGTCTAGATGTGAACTTGCATCTGGAGGCTCCGTGCATACAGGGGGGGGCGACGCAGGAGACCCAGAGATCCAGTCCCAGCAACGGAGACCGGGGCGAAGCGACAGCAGAAGTCCAGGTGCTCCCGCACTGAACTCCCGCAGACCCCACCAGCAATGGCGGAGCAGCGACCATCCAACATCGCCGCGAGCCGGGGAAGACCACAGCAGAGGAGTGTGGCAACGGAGCCAGGTGGTGAACAACCCCAAGGTTGTTGTGGAGGGAGGACCAGCGGAGCAGCGATGGACAGCCCACAGAACATCAAGTACGTCTGCTTATAAGTTAGTGTTGTTATGCTAACAGCTGATCGGTGAGGCTAACAGCTGATCAGCGGATAAAGTGAGTCCATGGAGCCAATTCTTCAGGTGTGCAGGCTTCGAGGTAGTAGCACAGCCTCAGAGCTTGTAAAGACAACTTGGCTTTCTTCTTTTAACAGAAAAAAGCCGTTTTGTCACGGACCGAGAAGCAGCGATATTCACGCCAGCGTCCTCTCGCATCCGGGTTGCCATAAAAAGGAATACTTTGTAATGTCTGATTGCGACTCTGACATAATTGTGTGTAAAAAGGAGCTGATGGACTTGTCTTCAGGGAGCAAGCTGTAGGAGCCACAGAGGCATTGTTGGATTGTTAATGTTGGACCACCAGATTCCTTCGCAAGCCGTGACTGCCCAAATTCGTGACAGCACTCTTCCCACACATTATCACTCATGACAGTGTTGTCTGGTCATATTTCATTTGGTGGTTTAATTCCCCTTTTATAGAAAATAAACATTTTGGAGTGATTGGATTTGGAGCTGATTGGGCCCCATACTTCATGCCTGCTTGACTCCCTGTTAATGGATGTGGGAAACATAAGAATAAAAACATTTGCTGATTTAACAGAATTGTCACAATATTGCAGATAACTGGTCCTAACCACAAAATTTTACTGTTCATTATCCACTCTAACAGGAGTTCATTGAGTTGTTTTTGGATATCATTAAGTAGCATCGCTTTTGAAAAATAATAATGCAGTTCCACGTTTTTTCGGTCGAAGCAAAACATTAGTTCAAAGAGGTACAAACACTTACTAATTTTGAAAATTCATTGCAAAAATTGTCCAACACAAAGTGATACATGATGATATAATATGTTACGATACAATATTATTGTAACGTGCAGCTTTAGGACCCAAATGCAACACATAGGGAACCAGGAATAGCGGCTAGTGGAGTTTAATAATCAGACTCAGAAGAAACAGAGCACAGTGAAAATTACAGAAAAGTCTCTGGCAGATCTGCTGATATGGCAGATAGAATTAGGCAGTATCATTGCCAGGTGTGCAGAAGACTTTGCCCCAATACACTTGCAGCTAAGAAAAGAAAGGGCTACAATAACAGGCTGTGGACAGCAGGCAATGAGCTTGTGAAAATGGATGTCAGCAGGTGAATATGTACACGGTGTACTCACAGCTGCAAGTGAGGAATCACAGCGAGAGTCTCGGATCACCAGGAAGTCACAGCGAGGCTGAATAGAAAACTCACAGTGTAGGGTAGAAGTGGAGAGTTTTTACCAGGCAGCCACAGCCAAAACAGTATCCAAGTAAGCAGTGGAAAATCTCAAAGTCGGAGACGGAAGGCAAGTGAGTTTACCGGGGATCAGACGAGGCAGGCTGGACAGGGGCGGGCAGAATCGAGGTAATCAGTCTGAAGAGGAGTGCTAGAGAGTCTTGCGTTAGTGTCAAACAATCTGGCAATAAGTGTCTGTGAGGCTGGAGTATATACAGTATACTGGGTTCATTAGTAATGAGGTGCAGATGTGTCAACAGGTAAGTGGAGTGACAGGGCAGGCACAAGTAAGCAGGTGACCCGTTCTGCCAAACCGTTACAATTAATGGATAAACACAATATGGATCTATATTTTATCATACAATGTAATGAAATCATTACAGTATGATGTGTCACAACATGACCTGACATAATGCAATACAAGGGTTAGCCCTAACCATACTTACCCTTACCCCTAACCCTGCAACTTTTGCAAGCTCGATCTGAGCCACATTTGGAGGTGGTTTGAAATGCAATTTAAATCCAGTTTCTGCAGATGAGTCGTAATCTGGTCACTCTGGCTTAATTTTATTCTCAAATCTGATTTGCTTGCAGTCTGGCTGAAGCCTGTGAAACAATGGCACAATAGGATACAAGACACAGTACAACACAACAGGATATGATGCAGGTAATATCCTGTGATGTGTCAGGATGTGGAAATTACAGTAGAATACATGACATGCATGACATGATGCAGGAAGATACAGAGAGATACAGTCTGGTGTAATACAGTTCAATTGACCACTAAATGCTCAACTACAATACAACTGCAACTAGATAGTTTAAATAATACAACATGTGACGTGCAGCTGTCCTCATCAGAAAAAAGACTGAACAGGCTTTCTGTGAAAGCAGGATATTACCACCCATATTTGTGTTTATTGTTAGGCACCGACTTCTAGTAATTACTACAGCAGCAAAGAAGGAGAGGAGCCTGCCGTGCATGAGCAGGTTTGGAACCACGGTAACAGAGGAAGCCAGATAACCAAGATGGCGCATTCAAAATAACAACAACATAAGCCCAAATTTTTCTATTTCTGACCAATACAACTAAATTACAATGACTAGTGCCTCTTGCCGATCACTGTAGATATCCCGAGTAACAAACAATATTCCCAAAATCACGGTAGACAGAGTTACCAGGTAATCATTACCCGGTGCAACATTTTTGCCATGCTGCCTTTCTGAAGCATGAGTAACATTATTTCTCTAAACCAATTCAACCACTTCAGAGCGTCCTATACACAAAATAACATTATAACTGCCTGGTCACTTGAAAGAGATTAGACTAGATTTACAAACAAGCTACGTATCTTGACTGCAACATCGGAGATATGAGCTTTTGCGAGTCTTACTGTAACCACCATCTTAGCCTTGTGGTTAAAAAATACAATGAAATCAAGCAGAGGTCCTTACTTGTCCAGCAGAAAAGTGGCCAACTCTGCATTGCTCTTGAGTCCTTACAAATCCCGCTACTCCCTCCACCTCTGAAATGATGCTCCGATATTTATCCCAGTTTTCTTTCTGGCAACTTCTTTGTTTTTACACTGCTTTTCTTCATCAGTTTTCTTAATTCTTCTATTTGACATGGGCAATGGTGGGGCATTTGCCCCCCCTGCTGTTGCCTGTCTGCCATTGTTTACAGTTTGAGTTTGAGCTTGAACCCATCTGACCAGGGAAAAGCAGGCACTGCACCTGTGCGGGGGAGGGGGGCTGCCAGTACTGTATGGACGTGCATGATTGACACTTCTCAGACGCTCCCCTTGGCTCTGATTGGTTGTGTTGATTTGGGAGTGGTGGATTCTTCACAGTAAAATCAGCATACCCAAATTAACACTGTAAGAGTTGATCTTAACACTTTTAAAGTGTCTATATGGGTCCACACCTGAAAGTGTTGGAGTTACAATTTAACACTGCCTAACATCAACCAGTGTTAGTTTTTTTTTTACACTTCTATGTAGTGTTAGCAATTAACTCTCTCAGAGGGCTATTTCTTAACACTTAAAAGGTGTCAATATATTCCTAAAAAAATACTTGGAAAATAAACTTTGCTAAAATAAAAAGGTAGTCATGTTTGGCAGTTTAAAAACATTTATTTTCAAACTTGCACCACAAATACTAGAACATGCAACAGTAAGGCATAATGTGTGTCCTCTCACTCTCATTAGAGTATTGCTTATCAAACGGTCTAAAATACATCAGCTGGTCAATGAAAATCACTATATGTTCATTATTTTGCTCTTCTATACAGTACGCAGGAAAATGTTCATCGAAGTACAGTGTGTCAACAGCACAGCCTATTATGAAAGCATGTTGTTCATGTATTATGATATTACAGATTTTCTTAAATACAGGTAAGTCATCATGGGATGTTCCAGTGCATACCAACAAGTCAATCTGGTACTCTGTGCCATAATTTCTGACCCAACATGTAGTTGAAACATCTGAACATGGATCTGATTGTAATGTATGACAGAGTAATTCTTCACCTATATCAACAGTCTGTATCAAGAGGAGCAATAAGTTCCAGTGATTATTGTCCCTTTCAACCACATCACCAAAAATAATTGGGGTATTGCGTAGAATACACCATGACTGAATTGCATATAATTGCATGTGCCCATAATTAAAACTCTGTATCCTATCTGACAACGTGTTCATAGAGATGTAACCATTTTTAAGCACGTACTTGAAAAACAGCTTAAGCTCATACTGTACGACACCCTCCATCTGCATCATGCATTATATCAACTGCAAAATTATCAGTACACTGAAAATACTGTAATGAATCAAGCACACAAGGTTTTTTAACACCATAAACAGTAGGTAGAGCAGGATCTTCACTTAGTGCATTACAGTGTTCAATATGAAGCTCTCTGGAGTGCAGAGTAAGTCCTGGATTATCCTCAGAAAAAACAGACTGAATTTCTTCCTTATTTGTCAGACAGAACCTACAAAAGTATGTTGCACTGAAAGATTCAACAAAGCCGAGCAAACTATTCAAAGCAAGATTATCTCCCGTGACTTGAAATACAGATTCAAACACTGGTTCATCAATATATGGAAGTTGGATTCCTTAAGTTTCTAAAATTTTCAAATCGTCAATTAGAGGCTTTCATATTTCTTCAAAACCGTACATCTTTAAATCTTGGGTGTAGAAAAGAGCTGCAAGATGTATGTTCACTAGCACAGAGTTCACCTTGGGTGAGAGGTTTTATAAAGTAAAATAAACACAACCAAGTTTGTGGATCCCCTTCTTAGAACCCAACAGATTAGCCGTTTCAAAATTGTCATAATAAAGTAAAATTTGTAGAGCATGTCTCTGTTGTGAAAAAAGAGGATGGTTTTGGAAATAAAAGCCATCATTAATGTCTTTGTATGTCCCCGTTTTACAGTGTTTCTCTTGCAAGAAGCACTCTCTTATCTCACCGTTTTTGAAAAATGGATTTCAGTGTACCTAAAATGGGTACATACATGTACTTGTCTGTTACAGGAATCTGACTATATACACCTGTAGTTTTATTTCTGTGTGTATCCATTCTCACACCAAGGACAAATTCTTTAGGCTCAACTATTTCCCATTTTTCATCATAATATTTTTGTCTCTTCATCTGTGTGTTAAATTTTGAAAAGGGATTGTCTAATTGATTTAAACAGTGCTCTACTTTCTTATAAATTTCTGACTCCTTAGTTTCAGACGAAAATGTTTGGAGAACTGCTTCTTGTGCTCGACCTTGAACATCACTAATAACTTCCTCCATCAAACAAACTATCGTTTGGATAGTGCTTTGAGAACAACCAGAGGTTTGTAAGTGTGAAACAACTGAACTGCACATTCTTTCAAGTGAGTTCTGTGTAATTACAGGGGGAACCTGTAACATGGATGCAGCAGAAGTTGTTGGCTGTTCACTTAAAGATTCAAACTCAAAATGTCTTTGTGTGGCCACTTCCTGGTTGGTATCGACCACTTCATCATGGTTCTTATGAACAGTCTTTAGGGGCTTTCTGAAGCTATTGTATGTACAAAAAGATGAAGGACATCCTTGCTCTCCACATTTCAAACGTAAGTTTTTAGCTGGATATAGTCCATGCTGAAATTTTAAATGTTGACAAAGAACTGAACAATTTTTGTGGTGCTTTTTACAAACAAAACGTGAACATACTCAGACAGTTTTTTCAACTGTGCTCTGACCTTTGTGAACTGGCGACATTTTAATGGTCTTGCAGTAGTTTGGCCCTCAGTTCCTTGACTCGTGGGGTTTCCTTTGTGGTTCCAACATCGATGTTGTATATCGTTGTTTGGATGAAAGTGTAGAATGCAGAAAGTGCTTCATCATAGGAGAGGCTGAAGACATAGTGAGTCTTGAACAGCGCATCAAAAGCAGCCACCGATGTCTGAGCGTTGCATGGGATAGCTTTCTGGTCCACAACAATGAAGAACCTTGCGATTTTCTTCTTTTGCTCTCCGATGCAAAGGAGGAAAGGCTGCCTTGCATCAACTTTATCCAGGAATGTAGTGAGGCTGGCTCCTTCCTGTAGTTTGAATCACACATTATGCATATACTTAGCATAACATACTAGACAGCAAGAATGATTCTTACAGTCCAATCTGCACCTCACGCTTCTTACTCGGTAGTAGAAAAAGCTGATGGTACATACCTTAATGAATCTGACAACATGATTGGCTGCCTGTGCTGCTGTTTTTTTCTGGCCTTTTGATGTAGGGGGCAGGAGATGCAACAGCAACAGGAGAGCAGACATATCACCATCCCAGCCTTGAAGACAAATATTTGAGACAGACAACAAAAGCATTGTAAAACATTATTTCTTGCTTACTACAGATACCATTTACCATTTAACTAAAATGATTGTTTTTGTTGAATAACAAAACTCAACTTCATATTCGTCATTATTAAAATGACAATAGAGATCAATTACTTTATTTCAGGAGCAAAAATTTAGCTTTGGATGACTGTTGCATATTGGATTTATTGAAATGGGCATGTTGGATACAGAAAAACTTCATATTTACCGTAGTCATTCTCAACCTCAAGATCAGAAGCAGCCAGCAGCTCGTCAACATAAGGACTTGAGGGAAGACTCTGGCATTCTGTGATGACTGATACATGGTCCCCGAACATCATGGAAAAATCCTGTTCAATCTTTAAACAGAGACACAATGTCCATACACAGCTTACTAAAATGCACTTTGCATTAGAAGGAGTCAGTTTTCAAATAATTTATAATAAAAATAATAATATTCTCTACATATTCCTATCAGTCCGGCTGTATCAAGAAAACGAGGGAAGACATCCAACACTGAAGCTGTTGCATCCTGGTCATGAACCAGCTTCTATCTGTAGTCAAAGGTGGCTCTCATCTTCTCTCTAACCACATATGTGTCCGTTGAGTGTCTCATTATGGAGACAGCCCCCCTGCACTCCTCACCAAGGAGCTGATCACCAGTTAACAGAGATTCTTGTTGGGTTGTCAGACTGTCCTGGAAATCAGGCCTGGAACACTCACAGAAGCCATCATGGGTGTTGTGTTGTACTGTCTTGAGTCTCCATGCAAGATAGCCAGTATTGGCCTGAGGATCATAGTAGTGTTCCTGCATGCATGCACATTAGGGCTGCAGCTATCGGTGCTTTTTGTAATCGATTAATCTAGCACTTTATCGATCGATTAATCGGATAATTTTTTTACCGCGTTTTTAAACAACCAAAACAAATGATGCATAACGAAAATGATGTGGCTGTAAAATGATCACGCATTTCTCAAAAAAACAGAGGTATTCATTCCAACTCCAACATTTGGCTCCAAAACTAAGCCCATTTATTAAGTGCCAGTGCCAATAATTAAACAACAATACAGTTAAATCAACTTACTGTAAAACATGTATAACATGTAAAACTGTGAATACAAACTTAAATAGTAAAGGCCATTTGGCCTTGGTTTTGTTTTCTTAATACAACATTACAAAAAAAGGATTGCACCTTCTGCACCTGCACCTTTTGCACCTGAGAACAAGGAATGAATATAAAATATCAAGCCAAACAGTCACACAATGTGTACAATTTAGAAAAAATAAATGTAAATAAAACAATTATAAACAAATAAAATAAATGAATTATAAATAAGACTTTTTCAGTCTTCAGTCCCCAAATCCATGATAACCACACTAATCCGCCAATCACAAGGAGGCAAATACACTGTGTGGGAAGACTAGGGTCCTCCTGGAACCTAAACTTATCCTGAACTGTCAGGAATCATTTCAAAGTGACATAGTCACATTGGATTAGCCGGTGGAGGCGGTGTAATGCACTCAAACAGAGTTTATAATCACAAAACAGCCAATGTAGCACGTAATTCATGATCATGTCTGTATAAAGTGATGTTTATTTTTGCTCTTCTTCGGCGGCTGTTTCAGTGAGTTTTGGGCGCAGAGTGATGAGACGTATACCGTTGAAATTTGTAGAGTCCCAGCTTTCATATGACATGCTGTATGTAGCGTTAGCATAAAGTAGCGTAATTGCTAACGCCGATTTTTCTGACATGCGCCAATAGCGTGTTTTTTCTACGTGCTCCTTTAGTTGCTTGGTGTCTGAATTGAGTTCCGATTAGGTGAAAATGATTATCATGAGCGTTTAGCTGAGCTTCTTTCCGTTAAGTTGGTGTGCTGCATTAATGTGTTGCTACATGGTTAGCATGCTCTTATAAGGTGTGTAATGCAACATGCGCAGCTCGGGTTGAAGAGGTTAAAAACATCAAAGCTAAACATCATATCTAGTCAAAGCGCATCACATCACTACAAATACAGAGCTAAATTGTGCCAGCCAGCTAAATTCAACATGTATGACGCGCTGGTGTGCTTCCTGAACAACGGTCCGTGTGGAACAATCAAATCCCTGTGCGTATAGTGCGCGTCATAGGAATTTAACGAGGCTTCGAGGCAGAGTTATTGCCTCGAGGAATTTTTATAATTGAGTTAATCGAGTAACTCGATGAATCGTTTCAGCCCTAATGCACACACATCAAATATAAAGTAGTAGTGATTGCAGATACTGATTCTGATAATTTGACCTAATTTCAGATAATCTCAAATCTTTCCTGTAATGAAAAAAAATACATTATGCCTACTCATACCATGATGGCCCACTGGTAGATACAGACATAAATGAAAGGCTTTACAAAACACTCACTGGGCAATGTAAGGAAACTACTTCAACTTTGTGGGGCATAATATAAAGCATAATTTTATTGGTTTGTCATATCAGCAGAGATGTTAGTTTTGGGCCGATGGTGATATTTAATTTCATTATCAGCTGATATCAAGGTTGTGCCAATAATACTGTGCATCTCTTATATAAAGCAGAAACATGGCCAAATGAAATAAGTTCTACAACACATTTTTGGACTTCAAAGGCACATTAAAACTTACGTATCCATGTTTTGAGTAAGGATCTTGGAGATATGGAAAAAGGGTCACAATTCCAAGTGCATAACTGGCCCGGACATGCATTGGTGGAATCCTCCTTTAGAAACAAATTATTTATTAGGGGTATCCAGTCATTTTTTTTCTTTGCCATTATATCAAAAATGATTTCTTACCTGTATGTTTCTATCATTTCTGCAACCAAAATGTTGACCATCTGCTTGCGTGTCGCAACTGACAGCATTTTGGTTTTGTCATACTCTTTGAAGATTTCTTCACCCTTTGGCTTAGAGCTCAGAGCAGTTTCAACCCTCTGCAAAGACAACATTATTTTTTTAACCCTTAGCTTCATGCTTCAAATTAATTGACTACATTTGGTTAAATTTAGTAAAGTTTCACATATTACATTAAACTAATATAAATAGTTCAAGTGCTGTCTCTTATCTAGCAATGTGTAGCTGGTTTCAAGGTTTACCGGTCTTGCTTCATCGCGATCAAGGTCTTTCATGGCCCTCTTCCTGTTCTTTGTGGTTGGGAGGATAATAGTAGAATCTGATGAAATGGAAGAAGCCGGTGATTGTGCTGTGAAGTCTGGCGTCGAAGCTGGTGATGCTGGAGGGTCTGGCAAGGATGCTGGAGATGCTGATGGGTCTGGTAATACAGATGAATCTGATTCATCCAAAGTTATAGCAACGTCTAAAAACAGTTCAGAGAGGAATCAATTTATATTAAAAACAATTTATTGATTGGTAAATGATAAAAAAAATCAAGACAACATAACCTTACCTGTTATTGGATACTGGCGATATCCAGCCTTGAAGTTTCTCACTCCTGACTTGACCAGCTCATCGAATGTGTCGGCATCAACCTCAGTCTCTGATGTGTCAGTCAAGCTGAGCACACCTTCAGTCACAAGTTGGGCCTGCAGACTAAATTTGTCTGTTACTGGGGGGGGAAAAAAAAAAAGTTACATTAAGTTTATTATCAACCTGTCATTAAGACATTTAGAGCATAAAAGCTTAAAAACAAAACAGACACACTACAATAATAAAAATATTCTCTAAAATGGCCTATAAGGCTTTTTTTTAGCTTAAAATGTGTGGAGACAAACCTTCTTGAACAAACTTCTGGAAGTCAGAGTTTTCATAAATTTGTGGAATTTTTATGTATTATTGGACTCCTCCGTATTCCACCTTTGCCAGCATTTTCTATATGAATTCAGTGAATTAAAAGAGAGGATAGCTTCATGAACAATTTATCTGATCCACTGCTATTAAAATGAAAAGTCAATGTGAGCCAATATCATGCAGCTTAGCCCATATAATAAAAATATCTTACCACAAGAAATGCCAGGAGACATTAATGCATCTACACATTTTAAAAGACATAAGGCACAGAAAAAAAATAATGCTAGTTATTTTCATGTCATTGAGGGAACCGACATTCAAGTGTCTCCCAAGATAAACCATATGACCCTTAGAAATATAACTCCCTCTCAAAATAATAGTGATATTTCGGTGTGCCCCAGTAAAAAGACATCCTGCTATGAGCAGTCCGTCGAAAACCGCAATTTTACGGTGTGTGTTTGTTACTGACAAAATGTTATATTATACTTTACCAAGAGCTGTGTTATTTTCACAAAAATGGATGAAGGGCTTGCTAGTGTTAGCACAACTTTAGCACTCTAGCTGGCAACTCCAAACCATAAGCATCATCTTATCACGTTTTATATCTATGGTTACAAAGTGCATGACTCGTCTCACTCAGCCAAAACGTCAAGCCAAACTTTCCGTTTAATGCCGTTACTCACTTTTTATGTTACAGTGAGACCAGCATGCATGCTAACCGCTAGCTCATTAAGCAGCTGTTCGGGTGGTTAGTAACAGCGTGACGAGTAAAGTTACCATGGCTCACCATTTTAAACGACCGGGTGCCCGAAGAGTAATATTGATATAAAATACAATATTATCAGATACTACTTCATGTACTTACCGAACAGTGTAACCGTTAAAAGTTGAGACGTCGCTCTATCTTCAGCAGACCGATTGACACGCAGTCGAGACTCGAGTCGAGAAAGTTCTTGCTTCAGCAGAGCGGTATTTGTATGGTATGGGGGGAGGGGCGACGTTAACACTTGAGGTGTGAAATACAGGATCAGAGTTTAGAGTAAGAAGTTCGGAGATAATATTTAAACATTTACACTTACAGGTTTGATTTAGTGACACTTCCTTTTACACTCGGTTTTGACAACAACTATTTAACGACTGGGAGTTAATTATAATGGATTAACTCTATAATAATAATAATATTAATAATAATAATAATAATACATTTTATTTGTTTGATGGCGCCTTTCAAGTCACCCAAGGTCACCTTACATAGGATAAAAGCATAAAATCACAGAATAACATCACAGAATATTAAAAACAAACATTGACAGAAAAAGAAAAAGTTAATTATACTCTATCCAGAGGATAATTAACTCTACTAGTGTATGTCTAGTTTAACACCAAGAATTCAACTCTTCTCAATTTGCTGTGTTGCAAATCAAATTACAGCCACTGGGTGGAACCACAGACAGTGGATTTTTACACAGCCGACCTGTATCTTTACTGTCAGATCATAATGACAATTTTTGCAAATATAACAAAAATAGTTACAGACTACAGCTTTAACATGTTCAACAAAAAAATCCTAAATCAATAAAACCAGTGGTGTGTTGACTTGTAGTCCTTGGTGGCAGTGCAGAAGTGTGTTTGTGTTTGTGAACTGCACACGGTGCAAGCTCTTGCCCACCAGAGTGCTAAGCTCCTCAGTGACCACCCGCACCATGCTCTTGCAGAGGATGGAGGTGAGTGCCAAAGGTCCAAGATCATTCATGGTTTTGACATGAGGCTTTTTGAGAACAGGGATGATAGTTGTCTCATTTCACGCCCTTGGGACAAAGCTGGATGCCAGGAACAGCTGGAAAAGCTGAGATGCCACATGGCCCAGCTTGGCCACACACTCGCTCAACACACGATCCTTCCCAGAGGAAACGAAAATTGGAAAAGAGATCTCAGTAGTGTCTCATTCATTTCTCCTAGACAACTATGAGATCTATGTGAGACCAAAGTGAGGCTGTGGCTGATTTCTCCTGTTTCTCAGTTGTTTCTCCTGAGACACAGGTGCACAAAATCTCAACTTGGGCTCCCTGCAAGTTTCAAAGGAGATCTCATGAAGCTCTCGATGAAGTCTCAGAATGTCTCAACTCTTGTGTCTCTTTTTGATCTCAAGCAGAGACATCAGAGAGGTGTCTTTATGAAATCGATCTATTCTCGTCCCAGTCTCCTCAATTCATGTATCTCAGGTTAATCAAACAGGTGCACAAAATCTCAACTTAGGCTCCCTGCAAGTTTCAAAGGAGATCTCATGAAGCCCTTGATGAAGTCTCAGAATGTCTCAACTCTTGTGTCTCTGTATGATCTCAGGCAGAGACATCAGAGAGGTCTCTTTATGAAATCGATCCATTCTCGTCCAAGTCTCCTCAATTCATGTATCTCAGGTTGATAAAACAGGTGCACAAAATCTCAACTTGGGCTCCCTGTAAGTTTCAAAGGAGATTTTACCAAGCTCCCAATGAAGTCTCAGAGATTGACTCAACTCTTGTGTCTCTTTTTGATCTCAAGCAAAGACATCAGAGAGGTCTCTTTATGAAATTGATCTACTCTCATCCCAGACTCCTCAACTCATGTATCTCAGGTTGATCAAAGAAGTGCACAAAATCTCAACTTGGGCTCCCTGTAAGTTTCAAAGGAGATCTAATCAAGCTTCCAATGAAGTCTCATATTGTCTCAACTCTTGTGTCTCTTTTTGATCTCAAGCAGAGACATTAGAGAGGTCTCTTTATGAAATCGAGCTACTTTCGTCCCAGTCTCCTCAATTCATCTATCTCAGGTTGACCTCACCTCAGAGCAAATAAAGAGCTCTCTGCAAGTGCTCCCTGAAGTTTCATCCAGACTTAAAATATTAGCCATTTTCCTAACATGCATACCAGTGGATCCCCACTCTATGGGTGTATTATTCAGGTCTGCAATAGCCCATTTTTGTATCATTGCAACTTTGTTTCATAGACCACAAAACAAACCCTTTAAATGTCATGTATTAGGTCTATTTTATACTGTCAAATCAAATTATTGGTGGCTGGAGCACAATAAAGATACTATCTCAACACAGTATAATATCAACATAAAACCCTTGTATATTTTCATCTCCTGATGACTTTTACTTTTGTTTCTGACACTCATCACCATAGACATATATACATAGATGCCTCATTGAGCAGGTTGGCCGGCTGCTGCGATACGTCGACTTCGCCGCAGCGCAGCCCTTTGAACTATGACAAGTCAATGGATTGAACTTTATAAAGCCACCTTCTACAAAGTGCTATTAGTTAATGTAACTCATTTACACATTCACCCACATACTAATATATTCAGGAAACAGATATGATATGACTCTATTTTCCCTGATAGTCTGAAAAGCACGTAAGATATTTAGAGATAGATAGATAGAATTACTTTAATGATCTCAGACTGGGAAATTATTTGGTTACAGCAGCAGTGGGTCCGCAAATAAAACACACAGTACATAACATAAATAGAAGGCAATATAACGTATAGCTACATATATACCAGGATCTAGGTTAAGCTAATAGGTAGTTAATGCTAGCTTGTTGGAAATGAAGTGTTTGAGTTTGTGTTCAATGAAATTAAGGTAATGCAGGTAAGATCAAAAGCAAAAACTGGGTGGGTGTGCACATCCAAAAAAAACCTAATACAGGTTCTGTATCAATAAGGAGCCGAAAGCAATAAAAGGTAACGTCCGCACACTGTTTAAAAGCTCCAGGTAACTTAATAGCAAGTACAAGTACAACCACAGGCATAGTTTTGGTGGAGGACACAGGGGACATGTCCCCTGCACTTTTTCAAAAGGCTGTTTTGGTCCCCTGCAGTTTTTACCGTCCAAAAACAACGTTACGCTGTAGTAAACAGACACGTCAAGCACTACTAGGACCAAGTGAAAAACGGGCCGTTCAAGCTGAAACCTGTTTCCCTTAGCGAGGGACTGGAGGCTGCAGCTCTTTTTTTGCAACAGCGCGCCTTTTTCATTACAACAACAAAATGGAACAGGATCGGAGTGTGACCATGAATCACATTATTTGTATAATTTCATAAAAATACTCCTTTGACTTGAATTTGACAGCGAAATGTATGTTTTAATGTGATAGTTTAATATGATATGACTCTATTTACCACGATACTCTGAAAAGCTTGTCAAATATACAAGATATTCCAGAAAATCTGGGGAGCATCTGGTAAGGGGCACATTTAACTGCATTACCTAAGATTCTCCACTTGCACGTTTACTATTACACTGTTTTTTCAATTTTCCATTGAAGCTGGCTGGTCAGTGATTCTCTGTCCACATGGTGTGGTGTACAGTTTGAAGTTTAACCTGCGTGCAGAGTCTCCACAAGATTTTGCTGACCTTCTATCCTGGAAACATCTGCCAAATGTCACTGTTGATGCTCGGGATCTGGCAACTCATGTCAACCTACACTGGCCAACTGTGATACCTTTCAAGCCACATGAAGGGAGATTGGCTGCATCGACACCACAAAACATCACAGCAGCTCAGCAGAACAAACTCAAGATATCCCTACCATGGCTGACTGAGATGTTGCAGAATCCTGATAAAGATGGGCATCCATGCCCTGGCTCCCCAGATCACTATGTCTTGTATGACAAATTCCATGAGGCCAATACCAAAGACCCACAAAAAGTGTTGAGGAGGGTTCATTGAATAGCCAGGTGGCCGAGCAACTTTTTTCATGTATGCGCAAAAACAATTACTTCCTCAATAACATGGCTCCATCAACACACGTTTTTCTGATGAGAAACCTAATACATCACAGAAACAACAAAACAAAGCAACTACAGAGACTCAACTACGTGACTCACATCGTTTGAAAGACATCACACTAGACAAATTTGGACAAGCAGTATTTGGTAAAATTAATTGAAAGAGATTTGTTTCGTAGTGGTAATTTGAAATATATAATGCTTATGTTGCCTGATAATGATTTCTTTAACCTCAGGACCCCCAGCACCTGATATGCCTAACAGCATCATCCTGCAGTCGCTGGAACACCTCAGCAGCTACATGAGCTCCCCACTGACCCAAACACAGGTAGGTAGTAGGTTTTAAAAAATCCACACAAAATAGTATTGGTTTTATATTTTAATTCCCCCTAATAGACACTAATGCCTGTGGACCACATTGTGAAATGATCACAAAATGTGAGAATGTGAGACCATGCCGAGCATGCCAAGCATCATGGATCTTCAAGCTACATCCTGCCCAAGAGCAGCTGGTATGTATTCTTACAGGAAAGAAAGAGCTGTGTGATATATTAGATAGAGATATGTGCTTCTCATCTTGAAACCCTACCACCCATGTTCCTGTATGATAATTCAAAATATTATGTCAGATTTTGTCTTTTTCTTCAACAATCATCAACTTAAATATGTGTTGGACATAGACAACCCAGCAGGCGAGCTCATTGTGCCTGACCCAAGCTGACTTCCGAGGGCTTGGATTGAACAAGGAAATGGTATCAACTGTGAGTTAACATTTGAACCCATTTAATTGTGAGCTAATTATGTTTTTTTTTTTTTTTTGTCATTGCCAAGTTTTTGTTTTTTGTTTGGTTTGCAGATAGGAAATGCGTGCTTTGAGGTCATTGAGAAAATTCCTCAATCACAGGTATAAAACATAAATATTGTATTCGAAATATACTTTTACTTTTTATATTATATGGGTATTTGCTCACATTTGAAATGTATTACACAGGGGAAAAAATGTTTTGTGGCTGACCTCTATATCGTACCAACTTGGCAAAAACCAACGTTTTGTGAGCCACTTGCAAGCAAACCTGTAAGTGCAACTTGTCCTACTTATTTTTGTTCTAATGATATTTCTTGTGTATTTTATCAGTTTGCTTTTGAACTTTTCCTTTGTATTAGAATGATGCTTCAATCAGCGATGCCATTGTCATTCCTGTGTGGAAACCTGGGCATTTCCTGCTCTCTGTAAGTAGTGATGCTTACTGTAACAGGTGATTTGCATGTCACGGAAAACAATGTTGACTCAAATGTTACTAACTACAATTACAGGTTTTGAAGCCAACACAGAGGGAAATACTATTTCTTGACTCCCAATGTGGTCAAGCACCATTAGGATTTGGTGATAAGGAGATGAGGAGACTGCTGAGGTCACTAACAAAAACCTTTTTTCTGTGTGATGTTCTAAAGAGTTCAGTTTTTTGTTTTTTAACCAGATCATGTTCAGATCTGTGTGACAGCCTTTTTATGGTGCAACATAAGTGTTGCGGCTTTCTAATCCATTAAAGTCGCTTGAGAGGTAGAGAATAGGTCCTGTATATTTGTATGACACGCTGCTGCTGATACAGAGGAGCACAGAGTCCAGGTACGTTTCAAGGTATTTAATAAACAAAAAGAGCTACAGCGGCCTTCCGATTACACGCGCACATTAGATGGAAATCGTGTACACTGTTTGCGTATGTGTATTCAGATGATCAGACTTGAACAAAGACGGTTAACAAAAATTGCAGCTACCTAACTTGCCTCTCTCCCCTCCGATGCAGGTGAATCAGCCCTTAATGTCACCTACTACCAGTGACCATGTGACCCAAACCCCACATATCACCTTGGCAACCAGACCAAACAAATCGAAACCCACATAATCCTCGGCAAAGCAATGTGTGGCTCCTACGTAAGGGATAATGCCCGACAAGGTGTCCATAAACAGGAGTTAATGGACGATGCGGAGGCCTAAGAACCGTCCGACGCGCAGCGGAGGATGGTTCCGCTGGGCATTATCCCGCTTATACCAAAGTCACTTGCCAAAGAAAAGAAATTCGGACCATTAATTTACATTTTCATGCATTTTACAATCAAAATATAAAGTTTTTCACAAGCCATAACTTAGTTTCCCTGGTAACGCCTGAGGGTTTGACTAATACCTGGAACAATCATTTCCCTCCCGTAAGATTCTTATGCAACTGAAACGTTGTTCACTCCTCCAGTAAATAGGACGGATCATAGATAAGGCTTAGCAGCGGGAGATATTCTATTCCGCTCAGCAATGAGCCAGAAAGCTAACGCTATGCTAGCAAGATTCAAAGTCAATAACATTGCGTACGGTTGACAAACAGTAAATATAATTTGACAGTATTCTAGCTAACAAGACCGGCTAGCTAACCAGTCATGTCACTGTCCCCAAATCAATAGCAAGATTTTCACGAACAAATGACCGGCTGTGTGTAATGTTTGTGTGGCCGCAGCCTAAAGCAGAGCGTTGAACAGTAAACGGGATGTGAGATTATTTGCCTATCAGTAAATTTAGAGGGAAAGTGAACTTTCTGCAGCTTGTCTGTTACAGTCGCCACCCTGTGGTGTTCAGAGGATAAGACACTGAAGGACTGACGGACTGCACTCAGTGCTGGAAATAAAATATTCAGATTTGATATGCCAGCTAGCGCATTGATTTACAGCGGTGACCAGTCAATTTGACTGGAACTACTTAGTAGGTGTCCATATATCAGGGGTTAATGGACACCCTGCAGCCAATCAGAATCGAGTATTCCCCCAGACCATGGTGTGTATATATATATATATATATATATATATATATATATATATATATATATATATATATATATATATATATATATATATATATATATATATATATATATATATATATCTATATATATATATATATATATATATATATATATATATATATATATATATATATATATATATATATATATAACATGACCTACCAACATTAACATATTTCATACAATTCAGTCAAGAAATTGCCCCGAATCGGAACCAGTGACACATGTTCAGGGAAAGAGCCCATATTGATCATTTTGATGACAATTATTTATCTTTTAATGCAATTGTCTTTTAGAAAACTTGCCCAGTCACTAAATCCTGGCAACTGGACAGAGAAAACTGGACTACAAATTCAGGTAAGAGTATAAAGTATGTATAATGTATCATAATGTATGTATAAATTAACAGTTGAATACTTTAATACTGTTAATCAATAATTACATAATTGACTTCTTTCTGATCTGGTTTTCCCTGACAACCATGCAGGATTGACTGTGGCATCTTCATGTTGATGGTAGTAGACATTATTTGTTATATATTATTTGTGTCATTCTGTGTGCGTTAAAGATATCAGCATTAAATTACAATTACTATGTTTTATTCCTAGAATGCCCTTTGCACCACACTGGATGCTCCATATGACTTTTCTATTGTAAGATGATTCATGCAATCAAAGTAAGCTCAAAATTACAACAACAAAACATTTATTATGACATAGTGTGGGTTTTTTGTGTGTGTGCTCTTAATTTTTCAGAGGGACATGCCACTTTTGCGACAGTGGTGGTGTATCATCCTTATGGAAAATTTTGACCTTGGAAGGTGAGGCCGCAAAGATTTTGATATTTGATTGACTAGAAGTTGTTACAAGAAATTTCTTATTTATTTCTATTGTTTAATCCATCAGAGCCATGGAAAGCATCAAAAGCCGTCCTGCAAGGTGAGG
Source organism: Sparus aurata (assembly GCF_900880675.1). Lineage (NCBI taxonomy): Eukaryota > Metazoa > Chordata > Actinopteri > Spariformes > Sparidae > Sparus > Sparus aurata. The sequence continues at coordinate 31,957,494 of NC_044189.1, read as the reverse complement.
TGCCACCAGTGTTTCGGCTGATGAAAAGGAAGGTGGATGACATTACTGAGGTCAGATTTTAATTTTGTGTCAGTTCCATCTGAGTTTTCCTTTTGTTTCAGGTCAGAAACCAGCATTTTCATTTCCTATCTTTTTTCCCATCGGACTCCAATTGTGGGGTTACTTTAAGAATATGCCATTCACAAGTTAAGGTCAGACCTGCTGTCTGCAATTTGAAAATAATGTGTCTAGGTAATGCATGATTGGAAAAATAACATTTGTTGAGCTTTCTAATATGTCTAGGTAGACATATTAGAGGAGGGCACTGATGGGATTGTGAGAAAATTACATAGTCTTCCTTTTGTTATCAATGTACTGTAAGGACAGGAGGGGGAAGAGAGACTGTCACACTGCCTGAGGTGTCACAAGAGCCACAGGTGGGGGCACATCCCCACATTGGAATGTACACGAAGTTTAGATAAGATAACATTTACTGTCCCATCTGTTACATCAAAGGGTCACTGTCCTGGGAAGACAGGACACACCAAATATCAAAGAGTCACTATTCTGTAAAGAAGATGTTTTATGACTGTTGTAAATGAAGGTAACCTCCTCTCTGTTCTGTACTTAAGGGATAACAATTTAGAGTTTGTCAGAGAACGCGTTTACGCCTTCTACTCCACGCTGTGTGTTATTAAATGACATCTGATTCATACGCTGAAGTCTGAAGTTCTTCGGAGACTTAGCAACTCTCTACCTCACAAAGGAGAATTTCCACTACAGGATCTTTTCGTTTTCTTCTTTTTGGAGCTTGTGTTTTGAATATTACAACTGATTATTTTGCTTATCTGTATATTTTCAGGAAGAAGAGCAGCAGGCTGAGGTCTCAGTCAGACCTGCTGATGTGGACACACCAGTGGAAGGGGTAAGCTTTTTCACAGTATCTATTGGTCAGATACTGTTGGTGCAGCAGCTACGGTACAGACATCTTTCTGTCTTTGTCATAGGACTTGGCTGAAGATCGTGTCCTTCATGATTGCAGACGCGCTGCTGAGTGGGTTGAGGCCAATAAACCACTGTTGTCTGCCAGAGTGGACCTTCCTGATGTTCTGTCCATGGGGGAGGAGCGCCAGGCTGAGGCTGCTCTGCAGTATGGAAGGGTGTGGAAAGAAGAATTGGATGAGGATGAAAAGGAAACTATCCTGGAGCCTTTTAAGTTCACATTTTATGACATTGATGACATGTGGAAATTCTGCAAAGCAATAATGGACCAAACATTATGGCTGCCATACTTTTTCAAAATCCATGTTGGTCTTGTCAAAACACACTCTGTAATGGCTTGCTGTTTTCATTCTGCGGCAGATTGCACTATGAAAGTTGTGCTGTTGCGCATTTCATGGGAGAAGTTGTCAGTCCCATTTCTTATATAGCATAATGTGACCATGTATAGATAGATACTTGATCATACATTCATACTGTCTTGTAATTCTGCTTGAATTTCCTCTCAAAATGCATCAGATCCTTTTAAATATGAAATATTCAAAATTTTCTTCCAGGGCAGCATGCCCCCGCAGCATGTTCTAGCAGCACAAGAACATATTTAGCATAGACATAGAACCAAACATTAAATGTATGGTGCAATAAAGTCAAATTGAATGATAATTAAAAGGCAGTGATGTGCATGTATAGTAGACAATAAATGTATAGGCCTATGGCATCTTATGAGATGTTTGCTTAAGAATGAGTTATAACATAAGAAAATCTGGTGCACTGAGCAGTTTATTGCTGCCCTCCATTGTTTTCATTGATCAACTATTTGACGTTCTCTTTCAAGATCCTCAGCTTTATGGTAGGCTACAAAGAGACAATTGAGCCCCAAGTCATATAACCTACCGTTTGTTTTTCACAATGACTAAGTTGTAAAATTATGAAGTGTAGTTTATATTAGTCTACATATATAGCAATCATTAATGACAAGTGAAAAATACAAAGGCTAATGCTTCAATTGTCCAAATCAAAAGCTTTATTTTTTCTTTGAATTAATAATTAATGCATTTGTGAGGAAAACGATTCAGCGGGAAGTACATTTGCGATTTTATCTTGAAATGTATCATGCATTTCCTGTCCCGACAGTGGAGGCTGCAGCCAGGACCTCTTGGGGGGGGGGGGGGATAAAGCAGCATACTCACTTCAAGATCCTCATCAATTACAAAGCTCTCAATAATCTTGTAAAGTGTCTTTGAGTTTTATTGAAAGTGCTGATAAATAAAATGTATTATCATTGTTGCTATTATTATTATTATTGTTATTATTATTATTATGATTATTTTAACTTTAGAGTTTCAACAATGTAAAGATTTTTAAAAAGCTTATATTTAATGCCAAAGAAATACACTTATTTTCATGTATTATTTTTATGTTGAAAGACAGCAACTGTTTAAAAAAAAACACCAACAATGAAAGATTTAGGGAAAAATACAAGAAAACCTTGGATTACAAATGTGATTTTATACAACCAAACTCATGATAATTGTGAAGTTTTTTCCTCTACAACCGCATCATCAAAATTGGTGATTGTTGCACCCCAAAGTGTCCCACTGTTCATGCTATGCGTCAATATATTTTTGTCAGGTGATGGATAGTAGAGAATGCAGAATGCAGAAGGAGATACAGGAGGAAAGACTGGAGGAGGTAGAGGAGGAGATGCTGGAGGAGATGTAGGAGGAGAGATTGGAGGAGGGAGAGCAGGAGAGGCTGGAGGAGGGAGAGGAGGAGAAGCTGGAGGAGATGTTGGAGGAGGGAGAGCAGGAGAGGCTGGAGGAGGTAGAGGAGAAGAAGCTGGAGGAGATGTAGGAGGAGAGGCTGGAGGAGGGAGAGGAGGAGAAGCTGGAGGAGGGAGAGCAGGAGAGGCTGGAGGAGGTAGAGGAGAAGAAGCTGGAGGAGATATAGGAGGAGAGGCTGGAGGAGGGAGAGGAGGAGAACCTGGAGGAGATGGAGAGGACGCTGGAGGAGGTAGAGGAGGAGATGCTGGAGGAGATAGAGGAGGAGAGATTGGAGGATGTAGAGGAGGAAAGGCTGGAGGATGTAGAGGAGGAGGAGAAGAGGCTGGAGGCTCACAGGTGAGGTTGAACAAATAATTATATGTTAGTCATGAGATTAACCATTGTGACAAATGTAAGGGTGATGATAATCTGTATCAGAGCCTTCAAAGTTCAAACACCATGCATCTATATATTTTGTCAGATGAAAGAAGCAAACTGGCCATGTACAGTTTTATATTGAGGCCGGTATACTAAAAAGTCTTTGTAAGTGTGTAAATGTATTATTTATTGGTAATAAATAGTAGTGACAAAGTTCATGAGCTGGGTCAGGAACTCACAGTAGGGAGGGAGTGACATTTTTTTGGAAAGACTTTTCATCAAACACAGAATTGGGTGATAATGTTTTGCTACATGCTTTACAACCAGTCAAACCAAAAAAAGGGAACAGTAAACTTAAAAGTAGCAATAGAAAACTAGAAGAACTACTAGAAAACACTGTGAACTGAAAGAAATCAAAATTTCATCCTTGAGTACAACGTTTCAATCTTACTGATCTTCTTCAGGCATTTCTTAAAATCATACAGCAGGTCAGACAATGTAAAGGCAAGCAAACAAATTAGCTGCACAGGTGATTGTGATCTGCATGGTCAACATATTCTCTCTCTCATGCAGGAGCATCAGCCCTGCTTTTTGATTGGTCCTGCTCCAGAATATGCTGATCATGCAGATCACAATCACCTTTGCAGTTAATTTGGTTTGTTGTCCATAAATGTATTGTTGTCCATTATTAGGTTTAGGCCTAGTTTATATCTGTAAAAAAATATTGAATTTGACTAATTAGGCACTCTAAAGGTGCACATAACAATGCAGGAAGGTCTGACCTTGCCCCAGCTCGCCAAATGTATGGCATGTCAGAAGTACCATTGTCCATTCTGCAGTCCAACACTGTTCAATCCAACGAAGTTGAGCAAGTGTAAAAAACATCTGGACCTGCATCTTAACCGGGCTGTTTGTCATGAAGGTAAAATTTGCAAAAATTCTCCTGCTGCCTTGAGTGTCCTGCATTTGGGTCCTCACTTTGCTAACCTTGACAATTTGGAATAAAACACTGATTATATAATACTTGATTCTATGCTCTTATGTTTAAGGATATATCATTCATCGATGTGGACTGGGTTGTCGACTTCAGCTGCATTATCATTGCATTTACTGCAATTTGACACTGGTACGCAAACCAGATTTTCTTAAACATCTTGGTTTATGCAAGAAGCAGCACAGTGCCAACTGTCCAGCTCTGGCAACAACTCCCCTGCCTTCAACATATTCCACCACTCCCCTGACACCGTCATCCTCCATCACACCCCTGACACCGTCATTCTCCACAACAACCACACCATCCTTCACAGCACCAGCCACCCCAAGTGGACAAATGAAAAGGGTCCGTGTGAAGCCAGTGCTCCAAAAACAATGCCCCATATGTCAGGTCATGATGAACAAAAGAAATCTAAAAAGACACATTGAAAGAAAGCACATCAGCAAACATAGAGACATCACCGCTACCTCCCACTTAGACAGTGCATGCATCGATCCAGAAAATGGGATATTTACTGTCAATAAATCATTTCTTGGACCCAATAATCCTCTTCATGTCCAAAATAAAGTATGGGGGGAAAATCAACATGTGTTCTGTGAGTCTATTGACTGTCAGGTAAACACAGAGTTGGCATGGAGGAGCGGCTTAAAAGCGTATCAGTGTGTTCACCTAAAGTCGATTACATACTGTTCAAGATATGTCAACTGTCCTAAGCTACAGGAAGAAACACTGACAGAAATGGTAAAAAGCAGGTGGTTTGGCGAAGACAAAAAGAAGTTATGCCTTGACCGACAAAATCTTGCTACAACCAACCGTAAGCCCCTTTCCATACTCACCAAAACAGGAACACCTGAGTCCAAGAAATTCATCTCCATTTACGAGCCCACCATTTCATACTACAGTCGGCTGGGAAGAGTCATAGTTTCATATGACACCAAAAAGAATTCATGGCACTGTCCTTGTGCCAAAACAAAGAGATCCTGCCCACACAAATATATTGCCAAATGGCACTTATTTGAAACAGATCCCAGTCTGTTCAGAAAAGTTAGGAGCACAGATGTAGAGGAATGCTTGGACACAGCACCATCGACAGCAGACGAAAGTCGCAAGGAAGATGATGTGGGGGATCTGTCATATCCCCCAGAAGATTATGAATAGATAAAGCGCATGGTCCAGTACATTTTAAAGTTTAAAAAACTACCTGCAGTTATACCAGAACTCCATCCAGTGGACAAAGACCACACAAGGCATCTAATTCCAGAGGAGATGCTGTGCCAGCACTGCCCGGGCAATGTGCCTTTGAGTGACCCAGTCCTCATAACTAATAAAGCCAAGATCCTCGCCATCACACATATTGTGCAAGGTAGGTTGATGGAGTTGTGACGGCCCTAATAATACGTCTGTTCCTTCACAGCTAGCTCCTTCATGTTGTCAATCATGTTGAATCTTTTGATTTCCAGATGTGTCGACCTACAGTAAAACGTGCCATCAATGTGGGACCCATTACAGATACCAAGAGTGGAAAGATGGCCTTCACAATTTCAATGATCGAATAATATTTGAGATCAAGTTATGCCTTACCATAAGGAACATGTTGCAGGTCATTTTAAAATCTATCTTAATTGAAGTATAATCAGTGAGATCATTTTTATCTGATAAAAGAAACAACAGTTTTTTCTGTTTTTTGTTTTTTTTTAACTAGCTCCCTCTAGCTCAGATAATGGAAAACAATGAAATTTGCTACCATAGTTATGCAGATGACACACACATTTATATAACCATATCACCAGGGGACTATAATCCCATACATACCCTGAGTAGTTGCATTGAACAAATCAATGATTGGATGTGTCAGAGTTCTCTTCAGTTAAACAAAGATAAGACTGAAATAATTGTTTTTGGATCCAAGGAAGAACGACTTAAAGTCTTCTGCTCAGCTACAGTCTGTGATGTTGGAAACTGCAGACCAAGCCAGAGACCTCTGTGTAATTATGGACTCAGACATGAATTTCAGCAGCCATGTTAAGGCAGTTACAAAGTCAGCCTACTATCACCTTAAGAATATATCCAGGATAAGAGGGCTTATGTCTCTGATTTCTCTGATTTGGAGAAACTTGTTCACGCATTTATCTTCAGCAGACTCAACTACTGTAATGGTGTCCTTACAGGACTCCCTAAAAACTCCATCAGATAGTTGCAACTGATTCAGAACGCTGCTGCTCGAGTCCTAACAAGAACCAAAAAAGTAGATCACATCACTCCAGTTCTTAGAACTTTACACTGGCTTCCTGTCTCTCAAAGAATAGATTTCAAAGTCCTGTTGTTGGTTTATGAAGCATTGAATAGTTTCGGGCCAAAATACCTTTCTGATCTGCTGCCGCGTTATGAACCATCCAGACCTCTGAGATTGTCAGGTACCGGTCTGCTTTCAGTCCCCAGAGTCAGAAGTAAACATGGAGAAGCAGCTTTCAGTTACTATGCGCCACATATTTGGAACAAACTCCCTGAAAATTGCAGGTCTGCTCCAACACTCACCTCTTTTAAATCAAGACTTAAAACATTTCTTTTTGCCACTGCTTTTAACTGAAGCAATTCAAGTCTTTGAACTGCATTATGACTCTGACTCTACAGTCTTGTTTCTTTTAAAGCTTTTCTATTTTAGCCTACTTGTTTTGATGTTTGTTTCTTAATGTTTTAACTGGTCTTAAAATGCTATTTTTTTAATGTAATTTTTAATGTCTTTTAAATGAAATCTTTATGTCTTTTAATGTAATTTGTGTGTGCGGGTAAAGCACTTTGAGTTGCCTTGTGTCTGAATTGTGCTATACAAATAAACTTGCCTTGCCTTGAAACAAACAAAAATAGTTTGTTTTCATTATTCTGTTTCTCTTTTAGGTTCATACTGCAGTTAGCAGAGTTGTGGAGTATTTTGAGTTGAATACTGGGCTCCAGTTCCCCTCAGCTGACACAGTACTTCAGGGGTATCTTCACTTTGAAGCTCTCTGTGAACATGAATATGAGTATTCCTGTGTCACCTGTGGTGATCACCCACCAGTTGTGATCATGGACCTCCATAAGAAGGGTGCCTTTCATTTGTCAGGTAATAATGCTTTCATAGATTAGATATTTTATTTATAGACCCAGTTACTCTCAGAATTGACCTGTTGTGTAATGTTTCCCACATCTTTTTAGTAAGTAATCTAGCACAACCTCTGAAGGATTTCAGCGGAGAGGTTGACATGGACTGCTTTTGGGAAGCACTTTCTATGGAAAGGATTGGCCGAGGATTTTTTCCAAGTAATGCAAGACAAGATTGATGAGATATGGGCAGAATTGTGTTAAAACAAATTAACACAATTCTTTTCACATTTTTGGTTGTTTTGATATTTCCTAAGGTCAGCAAAAAAATCCATTTGCAGTTGCGCCATCGTTCCACTTTTGGGCCCCTTGGATTGGCAGAAACACACGCTCGTCAAGCAATGCCCTGAACACAGAATTTCACAAGATGCATCAACCAAAGCCGGCTGAGGCGAGTGAAATAACAGCGTCAGAGGACCGACTCAGAGAGGAACTTTACAAGCAGAAGGTAGAAACCCCATTTACTGTAATTTTCTTTGAAGTGTTATTTGCGGGCCATTATTCCCCCCAAGCCACACATTTCTTCGTATGTTTCACTGTTTCTTATTTGACAGGTTCAAGTGATTCGGACATTATGTAGAGAGTGTGGATTGGATTCCTCTGGATCACGCTCTGACCTTCTCCTAAGACTTTCAAATGAAATGAAGTCAAGGGAGTCTTATGACAAGGTCTTTCAAAAGATTTGGGCTGCTTAGGTGAGCAAAATTTCACAGTTTATGTATTTAGAATAATAATAGGGGAAATAACTTCTAAAGGTGATAGTATTGGATTATCTGAAATGGAATTCCATAATGACACTGAGAGGTTGTCCTGTAGCAATCACTTTTATCTGTTTGTTTTTTTTTTCAGGTGGATGGGCTGTGATTATGTGCCCACGTGGCATTGTATACAGCATTAAGTGTAATATTAGAGCAGAAAGCCCACGGGACTACACTGATCTCCTCCTTTCCTTCAAACACATGCCAAATATTGTCATTTATGACTTTGCACGTGGACTAGCGACGCACATGAACCTCAGAGATCCAGAGAGGATCCCTTCAAACCCTTCCAAGGACGTTTAAAGGACCCAACTGAAGAGAATCTCGCCCTGGCCAAAGCTGGAAAGCTGAAGGTGTCACTGCCTTGGCTAAACTTCAAGAAACTGGTCCCAGACTGTGATGGTCATCCAATAACAGGTTCAGCTGAGCATTATGCTCTAGAGCAGTGGTGTCAAACTGATCCAGTAAAGGGCCGTGTGGCTGCAGGTTTTCATTCCAACCAAGCAAGAACACACCTGATCCAAATCAGGTATGTTCTTGCTTGGTTGGAATGAAACACACCTGATTTGGATCAGGTGTGTTCTTGCTTGGTTGGAATGAAAACCTGCAGCCACACGGCCCTTTACTGGATCAGTTTGACACCACTGCTCTAGAGTCTATATGATCGATTTCATGAGGACAACACAAAGGATGCCCGAGATGCCCTGAGGAAGCTTGGCCTGGTTCCGCAACTTGCTGGAAAAGTAAACAGTCAAGTAGCAGAACAGCTGTTCGCAAAAATGAAAAAAACAATTACTTCCTAAACATGGCATTACCATCTACCCATGTGTTCCTCATGAGAAATATCATCCACCACTACAATGTACATAAAAACAAACAACGCCTGGACAAAATCACAAAGGTTTTTGGAACTGGGGTATCAATGAACATCTACGGCCAAGCAGTTTTGGATAACTTTTCAAATACAGATTTTTGGTGCAATTATTACTGCTGTGCAGAACATTATTTTTTTTCTTGTATTTCATTGTTGATGCATGTGTGCATATGTTTAGGGAATCCAGAATCTTCAAGGATGTCTGCCACTGCTGAACCTGTTCCAATGGACACTGATGCACCAGCTGGTGAGTAATTATGGGAACTAGTGGCGCTTTTGTTCTGTCAAGTTCTTAGCATATTTTTCTGTATGGCAGGGGTTTCATATCATATCAGAATCAGACACCTCTTTCATTTGGTGGTTCAACTTTTTTCAACATGTATTGGCATGTATGACTGCTAATCTTTACTATTATTTGTGTTTCTTTTTTTTTTTACTTGACTTTCAGTAGAAGCAGTACCCTCAACTGCCGCCCGCAGGTGGCCCTCAACTGCCGCTCGCAGGTGGCCTTCAACTGCTGCCCACAGTGTGCCCTCGTATGCTGCCCACAGTGTGCCCTCAACTGCTGCCCACAGTGTGCCATCGACTGCTACCCACAGTGTGCCCTCAACTGCTGCCCACAGTGTGCCATCGACTGCTGCCCACAGTGTGCCCTCAACTGCCGCCCGCAGGTGGCCCTCAACTGCTGCCCACAGTGTGCCATCGACTGCTGCCCACAGTGTGCCCTCAACTGCCGCCCACAGGTGGCCCTCGACTGCTCCCCACAGTGTGCCATCGACTGCTGCCCACAGGTGGCCCTCAACTGCTCCCCACAGTGTGCCATCGACTGCTGCCCACAGTGTGCCCTCAACTGCTGCCCACAGTGTGCCCTCGACCTCGACGACAGCCCTTGGCTGTTTGATGGCAATAAAGCCCTGGGAAAATAACTGGGACCCTATCCAGGAACAACTGGTAAGCTAATTAATGTGAAGTTTCTGTGATGCCACACAGTATTACTGACTTTTTTACATTTTATTTTATTTCTTTGCAGCTCAATTACGTGCTGGACAGGAATAGGCCTAAGACAGAAATCATTGTGAAGGAAGGGCCTATATGTCTCACTCGGGAAGATTTCTGGAGCCTGGGGTTGCAAAGAGACATGGGCTCTCTAGTGAGTAGCATGTGATAGTAAACAAAATGAGGGCAACAACATGATGTTTTTGCTTTTGTTTGTTCATGATGAGTTTGAATTTTTTTCTTGCAGATAGGGAATGCCTGCCTGAAACTGATTCATGAAGCAGCTCAGCAACTTGTATGTAACTAAAGCTTAAACTGTTCAGAAAAAAAGCATTCTGTATAATTAAAGGATTTGGTTTTACTTTTATTTTTAAAATTTTTCCCCAGTAGGGAAAAGACATTTATATAGAGGACATGTACATTGTTCCTACATGGAAGGGTAGAGAAGGCGGCATTCCTACCAGCTTTTCAGTGAGTGTAAATCACAAAATGTATATAATTGTATATACATACAGTCACAAAATTTAGATTTGCATCAAGGTTTTGTTTCATACATGTTGGGAGGATGTCGACATGAAGGACTGCTTAGTCTTTCCAGCGTGGACCAACACAAACGGACCCGGACACTTTGTTCTCTGTGTAAGGGAATGCTACAGTTACTAGATTCTACATTAAGTGCCTTTTGAGTTGTTTTATACATTTAAAATGTATATTCCAGTATACTTCAGCTCTGTCCTAATGACTTTTAAATTCTTGTGCATCTCTTTACCTATTACATTACATTATAGACCATGAAGCCACTCCTGAGAGAGATGATCCTTTTAGACTCGCAGTACTCCATGCATGAGTCTGGGTTTGGTGATGCTGAGTACAGAGCCATATTTAGGTGCACAAATGAGACATACTGTGTGCCACGTTCATATATCTTGTTATGATTTGTCTATGTTCCTATAGCCTATACTGGTATATTTTGGCTACGTTCCTATAGCCTGTACTGGTACATTTTGGCTACGTTCCTATAGCCTGTACTTGCATGTTGCGGTTACATTCCTTTTGTTGCATGTCTTAGTGGTTGTCACTTTTATCTTTTACAAATTACTTCTACTATTTTCATCTAATGGGTAATGTTCTTCTTTCTGGTCAACCCAACTAGGATCCCTTAATCTGTGAACTGAATTTGACACAAGCATGTGGCAGCCACTGTAGACTTATGCACAGTAATATCATAGAAATGCAATTTAATGCTAAATGTCACAATATCTTTTTATTTTTATTTTTCTCTCTAGAAACATTGCTCAGCAAATTAGTCCTGGGATATGGATGGAGAAGACTGGACATGATATTCCAGTAAATATAAATGCGTAATTAACTACACCAAAAAATTTAACTATTGCCTGTATTATGCACTTTAAGTAGAAGAACCATGTGCCAAAAAAAGACATCTTCTATCAGTCATATATTCTATTCTTATTATGCCTTTATGGTTTATTTTAGTACTTGCCACGCCAGAACTGTGGAAATGACTGTGGGATTTTCATGCTTATGGTAAGGTCTCAATATATTGGAAAGTATATGTAGGGTTCTGACAAGATGATTAATACAATGCTTTGTTTTCTATCTTCTTTGTTCCAGTATGCCCTTTACAATACTGCAAGTATGGGATTTGACTTCAAGGAGGTTAGTTTATTATTGCCTACTTAAAATGTTGCTTATGTTGCAACATCTTGATGAGAGAGGATACATTATATAAATTAACTACAAATTATCTTTGCCACTATCACAATTCTTTCAGATTGACATGCCTTTGATTCGGGAGTGGTGGTGTCTTCTGCTCATGCAGCGTTTTGAAATACAAGGGTACGACCGCTCTAAATATTATGTGTATATTAATTTTTGTAACACTTTGTTTTGGGGGTCACTAGTATCTGATCTAAAACTCTCAAATCGATCAGCCGCATGTCAACAGAACATCTGTTGACGACATTAGAGTAGACCATCAGTAACAAAAGATGGAAAGACCCTTGATGGCAGTCTTTATTTTATAAGTCGAGGAGTTCAGTAGAGGGATAGAAAGACAATTACGGAAAGAAGGGAAACGATTCAAATGGTACGTAGGGCAGTTACCTACTTCACAATCTGTGGATTGAATATGTCAGTTACATGTAATTACATCTTATTTCTTCTGTTTTCTTGCATCTCTCTATAGAGGCCTTTGGGGATTCTCCGTGTCATCCGTCACACTGTCGTCCCAGAACTGCGGGTCTGAATCTGCAGCCTCCGTGTCTGCAGAGACATACTATTGCTCCTTGTTGTTGTTTGGCATTTGGGTGGAATAAACCTTTAATAATGAATCACAATTATTTTAATGTTTCGGTGGAATTAACCTTTAATAATAAAACAATTATTTTGGCATTTGGGTGGAATTAACCTTTAACAATAAAACAGTTAATTTGGCATTTGGGTGGAATAAACCTTTAATAATGAATCACAATTATTTTAACATTTGGGTGGAATTAACCTTTAACAATAAAACAGTTAATTTGGCATTTGGGTGGAATAAACCTTTAATAATAAATCACAATTATTTTGGCATTTGGGTGGAATTAACCTTTAATAATAAAACAATTATTTTGGCATTTGGGTGGAATTAACCTTTAACAATAAAACAGTTATTTTGGCATTTGGGTGGAATAAACCTTTAATAATAAATCACAATTATTTTGACATTTGGGTGGAATTAACCTTTAATAATAAAAAAGTTATTTTGGCATTTGGGTGGAATAAACCTTTAATAATGAATCACAATTATTTTAATATTTGGGTGGAATAAACCTTTAATAATGAATCACAATTATTTTAATATTTGGGTGGAATAAACCTTTAATACCATAGTTAAACAGGAAGTAGTATTTTGCTGTCATCCATTTCGATAGGTGGCGCTGTCGCGGAACGGTCCTGAAACTGCAGCCTCCGGTTACTGCAGGCACACACTCCTCCCAGTAGGTGGCACTGTTGCAAAAAATGAGGGGCCTAGAACTGCGGTCCCAGAACTGCGGGCCTGAATCTGCAGCCTCCGTGTCTGCAGAGATATACTATTGGCTAACTCTGCCTACAGCTAACGCGGTTTGAAGCTGTAGTTAAAACTCTATTTTTATTTTAAACTATGCGACCTAAGGTGACTTTGGTTCCAAGCAGGCCATCCTAAGGTATGGGCAAGGGGGTAAAATAATGCTCCAAAATTAGTTTAAATTTTGTTGTGGGGAAAAACTGACATGGCCATTTTTAAAGGAGTCCCTCAGTATAACTGTATGAAAATAGATGCTTCGGGTGCCCGCAGGTCTCCCCTTTGCAGATATGCCCACTTCATGTTTAATGCATGCAATTTGGGGTAGAAATCATGCCTTTTGCATGCAGTTGTAACAGAGTTTTTATAGATTAATCAAGTTCGTCAAAATGTATTCTTATATTCCTTCAGTATTTATTTTATTTTGCAAGCAAGGTATTTTGCTGTTTTCCATTCTCATTATTTTCTTGTGAAACAAGTTCATATTTTTTGTGTTTATCCATGCAAGGCTCCTTTCATTAGTTGTAATTAATTACAGCAACATCATAAATTTCACCCTGTTGTCATTGACGACCACAGAGTTGGTATGTACTGTGACAGCTCCGTGATTTAATCAGACTAGTGCAGTGCCCATAACAAAAGTATATTCCTATAAAAAAGTGGGAGGTTAAGGAGCTTTTTCATGGATGGCCAAATGAGGCTGTGTTTGAAGATGGGATGTCAGGGATATTTAGGTTTGTTGTGAAATCTGATATTCCAGGGTATAATTGGCTGTTTTTGACTATTTTTGATTTTGCCACTATATTTTATCTTAAAAACTATTTACTTGGTGTCATTATTTTTAGCACAACCTCACATGTGTGACTGTACAGTTATTTTTTTTATTTTGACAAACTGTATTAACACAATGGACCTAAAATCACAAAAAAACCCATAAAATCCGAGTAGAAAAAGTTAGATTTTTTTACTGTGAAAACCACAAATAAACATATTTACAACAAACCTTTTTTTTTTTTTTTTTTACTTATAATGCAAATATAAATTGTTGTTTGCTAAATTTGTGCATACATTTAAAAAATGTACAAAGTTATATGTAACTATTTACATTTAAATGCAGGCAATGCTCAGGTCTGCCTGTGCTCCTTGAGAGCTGCACTGCCTGCTCCACATTCAGCATCTTCTCATTGTTCTGACTCATTAAACGAAAAACCGACTCCACTACACACTAAACACACTACACCAAACACTACATAACACACTAACTACACACTCCAAACATGCTAAATGTAACAAATTTCTCAACTCTCAATATCGCTGTCTACACACCGACCGTCGTTGCATGTCAATCATCCGCCTAGGTCCCTCCCACAACTTCCCGTTCCTCACCAACCAAACTTGCTGCTTGGACACTTCCGTGACAAAAGCCCGTTTTTACCGTTTCTTTCTGCACCAGACACAAAGCAAACGTGACGGCAATGTTCACTAAAAAGCGTGACGGACATTATTTACCCTAGGTCCGGTTTTGGACGTGCCGATGCGGCCGGTCCGTCGCCTCGGGAGGTGGGCCGTGTAGCTAGCGGCTACACACGAACATCCACAGATTCCGATTCCACTTTGTTGTCCGCGCGTCTCCGGATCTCCTCAGACCCGAACAGATCCGGTCCGGACTCGTTTAATCTCATTAATCCACAGCAGTCAGTTTAGATGCACAGAACAGAACAGAACGGACCAAACCGCCGGCAAAATCCCGGTCCAGCTCGCGCCGCTGCAGGTATAAATCTGCTTGTTTCTTCAGGTACGTCGTGGGCTTGAGCTCTGCAGTGATTGGCTCTGGTGCGCACGTGACTGTGGTGGCTCTGGTGGACTATGCTCGGCGGAATTTGTAAAGCATTTATGAAATAATTTATTCACGGTATCATTGCAGTCCAAACAAATGCTTAGATGCACACCACTGAACCACGCAGCAGCCACGTTGAAAGTCTCGGGTCAGTGTGATCCTTATCCGCAGAGATATTTGACCAACAGACACATACACACACACACACACACACACACAGACAGACAGAGATTCCGTGCATTTATAGATAGATATTCATCTATGAAACTGCCTTTATATAAGTTTATGTTCATGTTATGTTATTTGAGTTGTCCTGTCACATTTTTTTTTACTATCACTGTGTCACCATTTTATTGTTTATTATTTCTGTCTTTTCTTTCTTTGAGTGAAACTGTGCTAGCTTGCTAGCTAGCTTAGCTGAGTCCATTAGCCATGACAACCGTTGCGCCTCGAGCAGTACTGTTTGAGTTGTAAATCATGTAATATGGTGACTGTTACAGTTGTTTATTGTATTCATTTTTAATGTGTAGGGCAAGGAGCTGTACAGCAGATCACCACCAGTAACGTTGTTGTGTTTTTTTAATTATTCAACAGATGTGCTGTGCTGCTAAATAATCTGCTGTGCTGTGAACCCAAGGAAAAGTTGTTGAGTTGTCTCTTCAGTCTGCTGAGGTTGAGCTGAATAGATGACGTAACACAGTCCAATCGCTCTTTTCACCATTTCTTAAATGAGGCATTTGATTATCTTTGCATACTGTGTACCTTAAATAGTTTGTGTGTTGCAAAAAATAGGTATGAACAGAAAGCTGCGACTATTGTTGATCCAGAGAACATCATATTATTGATCTATGGGGGTCTGAGCTCTCAGTACTAGTCGTTTATAGTAAGAAATAATTTCAGTAAGCCCATTAACAACCTTGAAATAAAGACCTGTAGGACATTTAGAGATTGTATTCTTTGTGAAGTGACTGTAGTCTCAGTAGTAAGGTTTCTGTGCACTACATGATATTAATGTAGGATTTGCAGCAAGAACTCAATAAATATAATGTACAGTTGAAGTTTACTAAGAGCCACATTTAAAAAAAAAAAAAATGTTTTGTACTTTGATGTATTTCACAGAAAGAAATGTTCAGCAGGAACAAAAAAAAGAGATGGCCAAAAGATTGCGCTACCCACTGAAGATGATATCAGCCAGACACTGGCTCACCCAAGGCTGACCAAAATGGTAATGCACAGTTTTACATGTTTAAAATCAGTGTTTCCCCTAGTTTGACTGTTTTGGGGTGGTGGTGGGTCGGTGGTGCTTTCAGTGTCAATCTCTCTTTTCCTTGTGTTTCATTTTGTGGTTTAGAAAATTATGTCTCCTCTACCTTTTGAATGATAATTCCTGTCTAGCAACAGGGTTGCAGTCGTTTGACCTATCTTGGCTGCCAGTGCTCTGACTTAGAGCCATCAGCAGCTAGCTTTCTAGCTTGCCACTGTGGAGAGATTCAGGTTGGGTGGGTTTAAAAATATAGATATTTAGGCCCAACCTTCATGGATTTCATCATCCCTTCACCACCTACTTCTTTCCTCATGTAATTCACCTGAGCAACATATACCTCTACTCAATACAAACACAAATGCAACTAATGTGGACAGCAACCAAGCTATTTTAATTGTGGTACATTAAACAGAAAAATAATATGATGCGACTTGGCCAACAGACATATCTAGGTCTAATCTGGGTCTAAGTAAGTACATAGCTTATTTTGTTGTATGTTTATTTTTCGCGTGTGTATTCACCCCACAGGACTATATCATGTTTTGTTTTAAAATGCTGTATCATTACTTATTCACCCATACACACAACTATTCAGATCTGGGTCAGCAGGTGGCAGATCTGCCATGCTCCTATCAATCTGTGTTTTATTCATTCTTTTCATATTCAGTAATGAGTCCAAAATTTGAAAATTACAAAAAGAAATGTTATTTTGTTATTCATTTCTGAATCCAGCGCACTTGCATAAAAAGAAAACAACGTACCTTAAAGAATGTATGAATATAAACCTTATAAAATACCACATGAAGATTAAATAAGTGCAAGGCAAAGAGTGGTCATGGACTTTCCTCCCCATAATGCAGTATTTAGTTTGTATTTGCTAGTTTGCTATTATGTTATGTTAAGGGAAATTATTTGTAATCTGGGATTTCTGTCATTCTTGCAGGTACATCATGCACTATGGCACATGAGATGGATGGACATCGGTTGAGAAGGCATTTGGTGAGGTGATCATGGTCAAATAAGTCGTAATACACAAATACTGCTGAAAGACTAAAGTAATGAAATGCTCTGCATTGTTGTGCAGCTGTGTGGAACATTGTTAGACACTTCTTTTAAAGTTTCCCTGAGAAGAGACACATTAATAAACTGTCTTTACACTACCAGCTGAAATACAGGTTGGTTAAGGCAATCAGCATTTTTTTCTGAAGAGATCACTATTGTCAGAAATGTTAAATGTTATCATGATTCTGTGCAAACTGTGCTTTATAAAGTGCTGCTGTGTTGTATACTAAAGATGGTGATTTGAATAAAGGCCTTTTTCAACGTTTTCGATGTGTCGATAAATATGCTCCAGAATAGCTCCAGTATTGCTCATTTTTGTTTTCAAAGGAGGTCTCAAATAAAGCTCCGTCATGTCTCAAGCAAGGCTCCTGTTGCTAGCTGTCAAGTCTCACCTATTGCTCCTAAGGAATTTTAGGAGAAACAAAAGAGAAATCTCAGTTTTGTCTCCCCAGTGCTGAAAAGGAGCAAGCTTTGAGCAGTAAATTCATGGCTCCAGTATTGCTAATTTTTCTCTCCAAAGAAAGGCTCAAATAAAGCTCCGTCATGTCTCAAACAAGGCTCCTGTTGCTAGCTGTCAAGTCTCACCTATTGCTCCTAAGGAATTTTAGGAGAAACAAATGAGAAATCTCAGTTTTGTCTCCTCAGTGCTGGTAAAATTATGGCTCCAGTATTGCTCATTTTTGTTTCCAAAGGAGGGCTCCAATAAAGCTCAGTCATGTCTCAAGTAAGGCTCCTGTTGCTAGCTGTCACGTCTCACCTATTGCTCCTAAGGAATTTCAGGAGCACCAAATGAGAAATCTCAGTTTTGTCTCCCCAGTGCTGGTAAAATTATGGCTCCTGTATTGCTCATTTCTGTCTCCAAAGGAGGGCTCAAATAAAGCTAAGACATGTCTCAAGCAAGGTTCCTGTTGCTAGCTGTCAAGTCTCACCTATTGCTCCTAAGGAATTTTAGGAGAAACAAATGAGAAATCTCTGTTTTGTCCCCCTAGTATTGCTCATTTTTGTCTCCAAAGAAAGGCTCAAATAAAGCTCTGTCATGTCTCAAGTAAGGCTCCTGTTGCTATCTGTCAGGTCTCACCTATTGCTTCTAAGGAATTTTAGGAGAAACAAATGAGAAATCTCAGTTTTGTCTCCCCAGTATTGCTCATTTTTGTCTCCAAAGAAAGGCTCAAATAAAGCTCTGTCATGTCTCAAGTAAGGCTCCTGTTGCTAGCTGTCAGGTCTCACCTATTGCTCCTCAGTCTCAATCTCAGTTTTGTCTCAAGGTTTGAGCAGTAAAAGTCTAAAGTCTCACCTATTGCTAAGGAATTTTAGGAGAAACAAATGAGAAATCTCAGTTTTATAATAATAATAATAATTAATAATTCATTTAATTTATATAGCGCTTTTCAAGGACCCAAAGTCGCTTACAGAGATATAGCAGACGCTTGTAATACACAGACACACATGTAGTAGACACATCTTCCCAGTGCTAGAAAGGAGCAAGGTTTGAGCAGTAAAAAGTCACAAGTCTCAACTATTGCTCCTAAGGAATTTTAGGAGAAACAAATGGGAAATGTTTGAGACTAAAAAAGACTACAACGAGAATGAAATGAGAACTCTCATTGAGCTCCTTTATGGCTCCAGAGCCATAAAGGAGCAAGCTTTGAGCAGTAAAATTTTCCTCTGGGTTGAGCCCATCCGATCCAAGGGCTTTTCCTTTCCTTGGTAGCTTAGTGAGGATTGAGACAACCGTCTACTCCTCCTTAATGAGTGGTGCAGGGGCATAGCTGGCGTTGGTTGCCATCCAATCCTACATAGTGTCAGTGCTGTTGAAACTGGCATAGACGGTGATGAGCTGCTCTGCAAAGCCGGCAGGGTCTGTGCACTGTCTCTCACCGTCTCTGGTCTCTGTCACTGCATGAAAAGTGGGATTTTCGTCAGTATGCGGCACTGTAGATTGACGTGGAATTTCAGGTTTGCGACTGCTCGCGGCAATTTGCAGGCAACACCGAAAACTGCCTTGAATTGTCGGAAATTGACGTGGGCCTTGCTTGGCAGTTGTCCCTCCATGACCCCCCTCCCCCTGATTCTAGGGGAGGCTTTAACATGTAAATGAAAATGCTGTGAGCTATACAAATGCAAATCACGGTTGCAGGGGGAGTTTTACCCCAGGTGACCTTTTTCTAAGAGGTGTTAACTTCATTTAAGAAAATCTCTGGTATAAATAGATCAGGCTCAGTATAGCCTAATTATAGACCCTTATATTTGAGCTTGAATGGATTTATTTAATGAAAGTATGCTAGATTAATTACTGTGTATGTCATTAGCAATGGCCAATGTTATGTAAAAAAGATTATTTATTCTTTTCTCTCTCTCTCTCTCTCTCCTGGGAACAAGTTAAAGATAAAACGCCAGTTGTTAAGAAGTTAAAATTTGCATGAAATATTTTGAGATAACCAAGATATTAAAATGTAAAAAAAAAAGTATTTCTATAATTTCATGGGTTCTGAATGTTTTAAAAGCAGTTGAAAAGTAATTCTTATTGCGTGTGAGAGTTCATGACCTGTAAGAGTTTTTACACTTCCGGGTTGACCGGAGCGTGAGTGACGAGGAAGAAGGAGCAGAGAGTTAATGGCGTCGAGCCGCTGACAGTGGACTATGTGTGTCGTCAGTGTCGTGTTTTATCACTAACAGACTGTGAACTGTTGTCGGACGACGTGCTGTGAGTGTGTGAGTTGGACTCTCCATCGCAGTCGAAGTGTTTGTGTTTTAATGGACACGAAGCAAGTTCGGCTAAGCTAGCTAGCAGGAGCTAAGCTAGCTAGCAGGAGCTAGGCTAGCGGCCCGGCCATTTTCGAGAGGACGTCTGCGCGGACGGGAGAAGCTTTGCCGGGTCGCCACGAAGAATGTCGCCGACGGACGGAGCTTCGCTGCCGCAGAGGGACACGGAGGTTTATCGCTGCGAGCATTTTGTTTTCACAGACTAACCTCGCCTCATAACAAGGCCGCGACCTCCTGTTAGCTCGGAGCCACGTCTGCAAGTCCAGATTTACACGATGCCGATAATGACGCCATTGTGTAAGTAACTGTTACTGTTTTCTCCCTCTTTTAATTTTACTGTGACTTATGTTTCTTTATTCATACCAGTCTTTTTAAATGTTTTCCAGCTGCCTGTAAGACATTACGAGACAGTACGCAGGACAACAAACAACCAGATCTTGCATCGCATGCGGACGCTGTGAGGAGTTCAGCTCGGAGTCGATCGAGGACAAAGAGGGTAAGATTTATTAGATTGGATCCGTCTTTGGTCAGTGTGATTATTATTCTATCAAATAATGTGTTGTATCCATGCGCAGTACTGATCGTCTTTATTGATTGTTTTTACAGCTGCTGGAAGACGGAGTGCTAGCTGAGGATGAGGTGGACCTTTCGAAGTGCGCCTGATGTCTGAGGAGGAAGACGGCACAAGATGGCGGGTGTCTGGATGGATTGTGCGACCTCCGTCATTTGGCTGCCGGGAGCTCACCGAGCATTGCGCCACACTGCAGTCACATGAGAGGCGATTCCGAAGTACAGGGCAGCGCACCACAGACGTCTGCAGAAACAGACACTTCGGTGCTGTAGGATTTTGGGCCTCTTGTGATCTTCCCGTTTGTTGTGTGGGCAGATTATGCTTTGTACATGCTGTGTGTTTGTGTTTGTGCTAATAAAACTCTTTCTTTGAATAAACAACTCCTTCCTGGCAAATGTTCCTTTCCTCAGTAAATTCATTGACCAATGACAATTTTCGGCACAGACAAACCCCACGTTCACAGCCTGTAAATCCCACTTTTCATGCAGTGCACTGCATGAAAAGTGGGATTTTCGGCCCCGTAAACGCCCTGAAATCTCCCTAATTTTCGGCAGTTAACGACAATTTCCAGGCTGTGAACGTGGCGTTTGTCTGTGCCGAAAATTGTCGGAAACGAACCATGACGTCAGCGGAGCTCCCGGAGGTGCGAACGCCTCTAATTTGCATATGAATAGCAGCGAAACCACGCCTGGCCAGAGAATGTGTGGGCTGGCTTGAATATCCTCACTCAGTATTGGATGAAACCACTACTCATAAACAAGCAAAATCACTCGTGATTGGTCACCCTGGGTCATTATAAATGTAAACCCTGGTGGGAATATATATATATATATATATTATGTTTATGTATTTATATTTATATGATTTATTCATTCATTTATATTTATGATATCATCAATGACATTAATGAATTTACTGAGGAAAGGAACATTTGCCAGGAAGGAGTTGTTTATTCAAAGAAAGAGTTGTATTAGCACAAGCACAAACACACAGCATGTACAAAGCATAATTTGCCCACACAACAAACGGGAAGCTCACAAGAGGCCCAAAATCCTGCAGCACCGCGAAGTGTCTGTTTTTGCAGACGTCTGTGGTGCGCTGCCCTGTACTTCGGAATCGCCTCTCGTGACAGCAGTGTGGCACAGAGTCTGGTGAGCTCCCGGCTGCGAAAGGACGGAGGTCGCGCAATTCATCCAGACACCCGCCATCTTGTGCCATCTTCCTCCTCAGACATCGGGTCTATGGCGGCGCACTTCCAAAGGTCCACCTCATCCTCAGCTAGCACACTGTCTCGCTTCCAGCAGCTGTAAAAATAATCAATAAAGACGATCAGTACTGCGCGATGCACTGCGTATGGACACAACACATCTATTATTTTATAGAATAATAGTCACATTGACCAAAAACGGATCTAATCTAATAAATCTTACCCTCTTTGTCCTCGATCGACTCTGAGCTGAACTCCTCACAGCCTCCGCCTGCGATGCAAGATCTGGTTGTTTGTTGTCCTGCGTACTGTCTCGTAATGTCTTACAGGCAGCTGGAAAACAATTAAAAAGACTGGTATGAACTAGAAAAATTTGCATTTCCTATGAAAATACAGTGTGAATGCTGAAGACTGAAGCAAAATCTGCTGAACGTAGTGCCGGAAATGCATAAAAGTATAGGTTGAATGTTCGGGAATTTGCAGAAAAAGCAGAATTTTCCAATAGCTGGTAAGGCGGAAAAGGCTTAAAAGCAATAGGTTTAATGGGCTAACGAAGTTGAACATTTTGATACCTGAACAGTTTCTCTAGCTAAACATGAAGTTGTATGTTTGAAGGAGTTGAATAGGCAGAAACATGAATATCTAAAGAGGCTAAAAAGCTGTAGAGTAAGAGGGCTGAAAGAGCTTCAAAAGGTGAAAGAAGGCAAAAAAGGTGAAAAGTTGAAGGCTGATGAGGACCAAAAAGGTGAAAAAGGATGAAAAGCTGTAGAGTAAAAGGGCTGGAAGAGGTTAAAAAGGTGAATAAAGGATGACAAGCAGTAGAGTAAGAGGCCTGGAATAGGTTTAAAGGTGAAAACATATGAAAAGCTGTAGAATAAGAGGGCTGGAAGAGGTTAAAAGGTGAAAACATATGAACAGCTGTAGAGTAACAGGGCGGAATGAGCTTAAAAAGGAGAAAAAAAGACTGAAAAGGCCAAAAAGTTGTAGAGTAAAGGGGCGTTCAGACCGAACGCGATAGACGCGAATGGAGCGGCTACCATACATTGAAAATCAATGTAAATGGCGCGATTACACGCGATTCAGGCGACGGCGGCGCGAATGGAGCGTCTGGCGCGGCGCGAATGAAGCGTCTGGAGCGTCTGAAGCGTCTGGAGCGTCTGGCGCGGCGCGAATGAAGCGTCTGGCGCGGCGCGAATAAAGTTGAAAATATCCAACTTTTCAAGCGGCATCGCGCCGCGACATCCAATCAGCGACGAGTTCAAGCCGACGACGTCACTTCCATCACGTACGGTTGTTTACGGTTGCTCAGGGCAACGGTGGAGGAGAAGCTAGTTGTAGCTCACCTCAGACAGATGGACAGGCGCTCCACAGCTGAGATGCAGCGCCTGTAGTTGGTGTCCAGGCGGGAGATCCTGGCACCGACCCGAGCTAACAGGTCCTCGAACTGGGCTCCAGTCAGCCTGAGCTACCGCTGGAACCGGTCGTCATCCAGACGGAGCTCCTGGAGGAGACAGTGAAATTCCCCCAGCTCTGTGTGTCTTCGGAGGACTTCATGAACCCAGACACGACGGCGGGTGGTTTTCCGGCGTTTCTGGGACTTGTACAGCAGGTACAGTACAGCAACGGTGGTGATATCAGCCATGATAGACGTGGAAGCGCGAATGACGCGAATGAAGCGAATGACGCGAATGACGCGAATAGTCCAAAATGATCACGCGGCGCGAATGGAGCGTCTGGCGCGGCGCGAATTAAGCGTCTGAAGCGATTGTATTCGCGTCTATCGCGTTTGGTCTGAACGCCCCTTTAGAGGGCAGAAAGAGGTTAAACAGGTGAAAAAAGGCTGACAGGTGAGAAGTTAAAGGCAGAAAGACGTTAAAATGGCTGCAGACATGCTGCAGCAGGAGCAGAAACACAGACGAAAATGTCCCCATAAGGAATGAATGGGAGAATGCCTCCCAAACTCCTGCGATTTTTGGGAAACCGTTAAAGTTATCGCCAAAACATGCTATATGTTGAGTAACAGAAGACATTGCTGAACGCACCCATGTTATTTTCATTTCTGTAGAGTGCATAATGAGGGCACAGGAGCGAGAGACAAAACATGTACCGTCTGCGATCCTCCAGAAATTTTGGCTCAAAATTAACATTGCGGCTTATGGGGAACATTCAGGAGTGCTTGTCGCTCTCGGGCTTCTAAATCCAAAACCGTAAGTCCTACAGCTGAAATGAGATCATCAGCTGAAACCCAACAAGATTTCCTACATTTATATGCCTATATTGTCTATGTCAAGTACAAGATGTGGGATCCAAGTCAAGCTGAAGCAAAAAAAAATACAGTTTTGGGAGCTGCTCCTCACTCTGGGGTGCGGCAGTTGATGATGTCACGCACTCTAGCTCACGCAATACACACCCATTATAAACTCAGAAGACGGGCTTAAAATCCTTAAAACTAAAACTGTGACCATTTCAAAACCATACAAGATTTTTAAAAACTGAATACAAGGTCAATAGTTCAAGGTTTGTGATTCATTTAAA